>NC_037685.1:13006097-13306097 GCF_003255815.1 Theropithecus gelada | reverse complement strand
AGTAGAGGTTGAGTCATAGCCTAGTAGGCAAAGAAAAGTAGGGGGGGGAAATCCATGCAGAAATAGGATTAAAGAGAAAATAAGTATTAAAAATACATAGATAGGGGAAAATATAAAAAATGACATCGGGAGAACTTCTATGTCTGTTTTCTAATGGAAGTGAGCTACTTAGGTAGCAGTAATCATTCCACTCTTCAGTATCTACTTCTGGCAATCATTTGTTAGTTGCAGTCTTACACATGATTTTACTGGAAGCTTTCAGTCTCTGAATCATCCTTAGTTAGAGCATTCCATTTGTTTTCTTTTAGGGTGTATTTTCGGTCTTAAAAAGAAAGTCTTGGCTGGGAACAGTGGATCATACCTGTAATCCCAGCACTTCAGGAGGCTGAGGCAGCAAATCACCTGAGCCCAGGAGTTTGAGACCACCATAGGCAACATGGCGAAATCCTGTCTCGGCAAAAAACGCAAAAATTAGCTGAGCATGGTGGCAAGCATTTGTAGTCCCAGCTACTTGGGGGCTGAGGTGGGAGGATCACCTGAGCCTGGGAAGTCAAGGCTGCAGTAAGCTGTGATTGTGCCACCGCTCTCCAGCCTGGGCAATGGGAGTGAGAACCTATCTCAAAAAAAAAAAAAAAAAGTGTTTATGCATTAGTTCAAAATCCTGTGCAATCGATCCATCCTGAACTAACTACCAGTAATTAAACACCTTCTCCAGATTTTATACATAATATATCTCATAGGTGTAACAAGTCTTTCTGTGAGTTGACTACTCAGTAGTCATTATGTCTTTCCTCCTGCAAAGAGAAACTAGATTTTGCAATGGGCAGAGGTCCTCCGATCTTAGGCAGTGTAGGATCCTAACATAGCCCCAAGGAATGAGATATGATTGGTGTAGGTCATTCATAATAATCTCATTCTCTTCTTTGAATGGTCCAGAAGTGGCATGTGAAGGAGTTCTAGCTAATGAGATATCAGGGAAACCTGGCATTTCCCTTCCTGCTTTAAAAGAACACAGTAGTGTTTATTCCTTACTGTTTGTGATATTGATGTGAAGATTTAAACCTGGTGATGTGGCAGTTATCTTGCAACCATGGGACAAGTGCAAATATGAAAACATAAGCCCAGGCATGGTGGTTCATGCCTGTAATTCCAGCACTCCACGAGGCTGAGGTGGGTGGATCAGTTGAGGCCAGGAGTTCAAGACTAGGCTGTCCAACATGGTGAAACCCCATCCCTACCAAAAATACAAAAATAAGCTGGGCATGATGGCAGGTGCCTGTAATCCCAGCTACTTGGGAGGCTGAGGTGGGAGGATCACTTGAACCAGGAGGTGAGGCTGCAGTGAGCCAAGCTTGTGCCACTGTACTCCAGCCTTGGTGACAGAGCAAGACCCCATCTCAAAAAAAAAAAGAAAGAAAGAAAAGAAAATATGAAAAGCCCACTGAGGATGACAAAGTTGAAGGATGAAAAGAGTCAGGTTCCTTGATGATCCCATTTTTTAGAACTTTTTAATTTTTAATTTTTATGGGTGCACGAAAGGTGTATATATTTATGGGGTACATGAGATATTTTGATACATGCATACAATGTGTAGGAATCACATCAGGGTAAATGGGGTATCCATCACCTCAGGCTTTTATCATTTCTTTGTGTTACAAACATTCTAATTATACTCAGTTATTTTCAAATGTATAGTAAATTATTGTTGACTGTACTCACCCTGTTGTGCTATCAAATACTAGATTTTATTCATTCTATCTAACTATATTTTTGTACCCATTAACCATCCCCTCTCTCCACTATCCTCCCCAGCCTCTGGTAACCATCATTCTCCTCTCTATCTCCATCAGTTCAATTGTTTTCATTTTTAGCTCCCACAAATGAATGAGAACATGTGAAGTTTGTCTTTTGGTGCCTGGCTTATTTCGCTTAATATAATGTCCTCCAGTTCCACTGGATGATCCCATTTTATTGCTGAGGCTATATAAGCAACTGCCAGCTTCCAGGCATATTACAGGTATAAGGCACTATTTAGTTGGATTTTTTCTTATTTGAACCCAAAAGCATTTAGTCTCTCAGTCACATCAGGGCCAGGCCTTGAACCTATGACCTTCACTTAGTCTTTTACGCTTTAAAAGAATATATATCTCAGAAATTCAAGAAACCAAATGAAACATCTTGAACTAACATTTTAAAAATAATTTAGCGCATTCTTTTTTCGTCACAAATCCAGATACATTAAGCACGACCAGTTGTTCTACCTACTTTCATGTGTTGACACTTTCTACTGTGGTAATATAAAAAAGAAAAACAAGAAAATTAAAATATGACTAATTTGCAGTAAATACACACATATTAGAATAAATATAAGGATTTAAAAATAAAATTTCCGGCCGGGCGCGGTGGCTCAAGCCTGTAATCCCAGCACTTTGGGAGGCCGAGGCGGGTGGATCACAAGGTCAGGAGATCGAGACTATCCTGGCTAACATGGTGAAAACCCGTCTCTACTAAAAATACAAAAAACTAGCCGGGCGTGGTAGCGGGCGCCTGTAGTCCCAGCTACTCAGGAGGCTGAGGCGAGAGAATGGCGTGAACCCGGGGGGCGGAGCTTGCAGTGAGCCGAGATCGCGCCACTGCACTCCAGCCTGGGAGACACAGTGAGACTCCGTCTCAAAAAAAAAAAATAAATAAAAAAATAAAATAAAATAAAATTTCCATATTGACTTCTGATTAATCATTTTAACTAAAATGTATTCAAAAATATGTAAAGTCATAGCTTCTTAAAAAGCAAAAAACAAAAAACAAACTAACAAACAAAAAACCATAAATCTGTTTTTATTTTATCTTGGGAAGAAAACAGAAGGGTTAAATGGCCTGTCAGTGATCATTTGACTGACTAGACAGTGACGAACATGACTAGAATACACTTCTTTCAGATCAAAGGTTTTTCCACCCTATTATATTGACTGTCAAATGGAAACATAGAAACTGTCATAATTACTGGAATCCTTTCACTAGAAAGCAATGGCCAGTGTACCTTTCCTGAAATTTACCTGTGTCATCTTCAATTATTCCCTTATTATTTTCTGTCCTTGTTCTTATGCATCATACTGATCTTTCTTCTTTCTCTACCTTTTCTTTCATACTTTGTCACTATTTCTTTTTTTTTTTTAGTTTTTAAATTATTTTTAAAATTTTTGTGGGTACATAGTAGGTGTATATATGTACGGGGTGCACAAGACGCTTTGATATAGGTACGCAATGTGAACTAAGCACATCATGGAGAATGGGGTATCCATCCCCTCAAGCATTTATCCCTTGAGTTACAAACAATCCAATTACATTCTTTAAGTTATTTTAAAATATGCTATTAAGTTATTATTGACTATAGTTGCCCTATTGTGCTATCAAATAGTAGGTCTTACTCATTCTTTTCATTTTTTTGTACCCACTAACTATCCCCACCTCTCCTCCAACCCCCACAACCCTTCCCAGTCTCTGGTAGCTATCTTTCTACTCTCTAGTTCAATTGATTTGATTTTCAGATCCCACAAATAAGTGAAAACATGAGATGTTTGTCTTTCTGTACCTGACTTCTTTCCCTTAATGTAGTGATCTCCAGTTCCATCCATGTTGCTGCAAATGATTGGATTTCATTCTTTTCTTATGGCTGAACAGTACTTCATTATGTATATACACCACATTTTCTTTATCCATTCATCTGTTGATAAACAGATATGATTCCATATCTTAGCTATTGTAAACAGTGCTGCAACAAATATAGGAGTGCAGATATCTTTCGATATACTGATTTTCTTTCTTTGGGGTGTATACCCAGCAGTGGGATTTCTGAATCATATGGTAGCTCAATTTTTAGGTTTTTGAGGAACCTCCAAACTGTTCTCCATAGTAGTTGTACTAATTTGCATTCCCACCAACAGCGTACAGGGGTAACCTTTTCTCACTGTTTCATTTGTTTTCTCTCTTTCTATGGCATCTACCTTTCCTTTTCTTTCCTTCAGATTCCCTGTTTTTATTTTACTAATTCCTTTCACTCTTATCTCCATTCTTCTACCAAATAATCCACTTTCTCTTCTTAACATAAACTCACTGGACTTGAGTACCAATTCATTTGTTCTTTTTATTATTATTTTTGCTTGTTTTTTCTTTGATGTAATTGATTTTCATTCTTAATCCCTTTTCTTGCATACACTTTTAAAAATGCACATGCTACCTTCTTACTTATTGTTTTATTCCGTACTTCCTGCTGTTTTTCAAAGTTAGCAGAGCAGTAATAATCATAAGGACCTGGGCTGACCACTTTAACCAATGCCTCTGCATTCCACAGTTGACCCGCAAATCTCTGCTAGGGGTGGAAAATAAAAGCTATGTACATGCTGAGGAGGTGGAAGAGAATAAACAGGCAGAATCCCAAGGGGTAAGAGAGCAATGAAGGAGAGAAATACAAGAGAAGAGAAAATAAGTAGCATTAAATCCCACTATTTCAAAGCCATATTATTTTACACACACACAGACAAAAGAAAACGGGCAAGTTTTCAGGTTGTTGGGAAGGAACAACCTGAAAGGAACAACCTTCCTGGAGGAAGGCACCGGGAACCCCCAAATTTTAAGCATCTGGCTTAATTTAAGAATCAAATTGAAAGAGGTCAGTGGTAGAGCAGAAACTGAGTTAAAGGTTGAGATAACAGAGACGTTGGTCAAAGTCTCTTCAGTGTTGATCAATCTGTGTTGTCAAACAAGAGGCTTCCTTTGTAGTGTCATTCATCTGTATGTCTGATGAGGAGGAAGACAGTAGACAAAGAACAGGGAGAACGAGAACACAAGTTTTGTGAGCTGAACAGCTGCCTTGAACCCATCATTCATGTCTTTTACAAAAAAGGTCCCATGGTCTTAACTTTGCTACAACTCCAGGTTTTGTGGACTTGTGATTCTGTAGTTAAAACCTATCTTTTTTGGAAATAAAAGTAATATATGTGGCTGTCACTTTTCCAGTGCTCCACTCCACCATGGAATTTATATAGCTTATTAAAATGAACTCTATCTGATAGTCTAAATATTTTCTTATAAGAGAAATTGCAAAAATGATGGAGATTTTAAAATATATTGATTTAAAATTGAGGAATTTAAGTACATCATCTCTAGATTAATCAGAGAATAAAAAAACTGATTTGAGCATTTCATATGACTCCCCCTGATCCCTGAGTCTATCGTGAGCACTTATCCATGTGGATTTGTTTATGTATATGGAGCACTCAAGAAGAAAAGAATTGAGGTGGAATGAAAATTAATCTCTACTCAATTGCTAAATAATTAAACATGCAGCCCATATTTCCACAGGCTACCCGAGGCTGGGTTTGAAATTGAGGACTATAGATTATGTATATAAGCTTCCTAGTGCTGCTGTATCAAATCACCACAAACTCGGTGGCTTAAAACAACAGTTGATGCTCTGCGTCTGGAGGCCAGAAGTCCGAAATCAGAGCATTAACAGGGTTATCCTTTCTGGAGGTTCTGAGGGAGAATCTGTTCTATGTCTTCCTCCAGTTCCTGGTGGCTCCTGGCACCCCATGGCGTGCCTTGGCTTGGAGTTGCATCACTCTAACTTCTGTCTTCGTCTCCACATGGCCTTCTTCCCCTGTGCCTCTGTATGTGTCCAAATCTCCCTCTTTTTCCCCCTGCAAAAGCATCAGGCTTTGAATTTAGGGCCCACCCTAAATTCAAGATTATTTTATCTTAGAACCTTAACTAATTACATCTGCAAAGACCCTATTTTCAAATAAGGTCACATTCTCAGGTGGATGTAAATTTTGGGAAGACACTATACAACCCATTACAGGTGATAACAGTTTTATAAAATATGGCTCAGCACAGATCAACAAATTTGCTAAAACTCTAACTAAACCACCTTTCTCAAATCCCCCTAGTCCAGCGTGGGAAGGCTTACTAGAGTGGATTCAAACACTCCCTTGTCAATTAAAAAACAACAACAACAACAAAAAAAAAACAAAGACTCTACTGAACGTCCGAAACCAATCTCCATGTTCCATCATCCTATGGACACCTACTGCATGGACACCTCGGCCTCCTGGTTATGAGGTCTCCAGTGTTCCCACCTTGGCTACTCCTCTGCTCTGTTCTGACAGCTCCCTTGCTGAAGAGGGTGAAGAGGAGCTATTCCCATCTTCTGCCTATCAGAACTTTTTTAATTCCCACAAAACAGTGAGCCTGTGTACTTGCACTTGAACTTAACTAGAGAAGGCCAAACCCGACTCAAATTCAAGTACTCTGGGTCAACTACCGAGAACTCTTCCTCCCTACTAACCTCATGCAGTATGTCCCATTCTCTGTCTCCCTTAACTTCCATAGGTTTCTTCCCTTTCTGGATTATCTGCTTCTAAGTTTCTTAAGGAGTTGAACTCTTTTTCTGGGTTTCTGAAGGTGAGGCTACGAGAAAGAAGCCAAAATCCCAGGGGTCTCATCTTTTCTCCCACTGTGGCTCATTTAGCACTTACATAAAGACACTTTATTTGTTCTATGCTGTCTGTCCTCTGGAAGTGCCTGGATCTGTATTAGGCTGAGACGTTCCCTAAAAACAGAGACTTCACTGTAGATGAGTTTTCTTATTCTCTTCTCTCAGCAACAAAAAATATACAAGGATATATCCATTTGTTTATTTTCAATTGATATCTATTTACAAGATGGTACAAATAAGATGAGTACAACAGACCTGGTAGATGAGTATTTTAGAATGAGTGCCATTCGACGTTAGTGTATCAGTGAGGTCTCCATGGGTTCAGAATTTCAGTATACGGAACATGGGAACACATACCTTTACACCACAGTCCTACACTAAAGAAGAAATTATATTACTTACTTTTATAAATTCTGAAATAGGATGTTCAGTTCTCTCTGAGGGGCTAATTCACACTAATCAAACTGCAAAGCATTCATAAGCCAAATTGCCAATTTATTAATTTACCTAGAAGAAAGATAACCATCAGATAGACCATGATATTTATTTGGACTACTTGGAAAAGTATCTTTTTTTTTTTTTTTTTGAGACAAGGTCTCCCCCTGTCACTCAGGCTGGAGTGTAGTGCCACGATCTTGGCTCACTGCACCACTGACCTCTCAGGCCCAGGTGATTCTCCCACCTCAGCCTCCTAAGTACCTGGGACACAGACATGCAGTTTTTGTATTTTTGTAGAGATGGGGTTTTGCCATGTTGCCCAAACTAGTCTCGAGCTCCTGAGCTCAGGCAATCTGCCCACCTTGGTTTCCCAAAATGCTGAGATTACAGGCATGAGCCACCACGCCTGGTTGGAAAAGTACCTTTTTGAAAGAAATGTCTACCTGAAAAAATAAATTTAAAAGTAGAGACTATCTTGTAATTACTGAATAAGAGTGAAAGAAATTGAGTGATCTTAAGGTATACAGCAACTTGTCTCCCTTAGGGTTACATGTGCTAAACAGACAAAAATATTTCTCAGTTACTCCAGAGCAGGCTAAAGTAATAATGAAATATGTGCATTATCCAGTTGTCAATTTTCAAACTTCATTAACATGGGACAACATTTTCTGTGACTAAAATTGTACTGTTAGAATTTTCAGCATTATTACACACTTTCTTCATTTACTTTTCTTACATTTTTAGATCAGGTTATCCTGATCAGAATTTGAAAAGATATGGTTCTCTTACCTGTGATACACTTTTATGATTTGTCTTGGTATGAAATTATATTTTTTGAAAAAACACCCTTGCCAAAAGGTGGCACTCACTCATGTGAAGTTGTTATTTCTGAAGGGTGCACCCTTTTCTGAAGGGTGCCACACAAGGTTATACAGGCACATGTGGGCATAGGGATCTCCAGTGAACTTAATCCCTAGAAGGAACATGGCCTAGTGGGACATGCAAAGGTCTGTGATTCAGGATATCTGGGTTCTGATCTTAGTTCTGCCTCAAGGTACCTGAGGTGTAGGAAGCTCATGCCTGTTTTCTCATATTTACACGGAGAGAACTGGGGTAGATGATTTTCCAATCCCTCTGACTAGCACACAGTAGGCACACATGCTTATTGAATCAATGAATCAATGTAGGAGCTCTTTTAACTTTAAAAACATTTACAAAATCTTTGTGAATTAAAATCCAGATGGATGGATGACTTTTTACTGGTTCATTTTTTTCTCTAACAATAGTTTTCCATTTAGTCATTCAGTGAACATTCATTGCAAATGACCTACGTGTCAGGCAAGGTCTCTGACCTGAAAGTTTACCCCACCCTATTAATGTTAAGCGTTTTCTTCTTCATATTCTTATGTATTTATATATTTTATCCCCACCCCACATCACCCAACGCTCTATATTTACATATGGCCGTTTTATTCTAATAATCTAATAGTCTGTTCCATGACCAACTCCCTCTGTCCATGTTTTCCTTTCCCGTGATTACCCCAAGATTTCTTTCTTTCTGGGACTCACTTGTTTTCATCCCTTTCTTTCTCAAGAAGCCAGCCAACTGCTTCCTAATCCGAGTTCAGAAGTTCAGGAAAAGCAAAAAGCAGATTCTAACAAGAAAGCAAGAGTGTGACTGAGGGATCCCCATGGCCTTCTGTTCACCTAATCCCAGACCGTGAATTGCCCACTTTTCTGACACTGGCCGGTCACTCTGGCTTCCCCAATCCTGCCGGCAGATTGCTCCAAGAACCCAAGCACCTCCCAGCTCTCCTCCATCTTACACCCGCTGTAAATCCCCCACAGGGTGGCCAGGCAGGAATTCAGCCAAACATCCTGCAGCCGCACATGTGTCTTCACTCACAGTCCAGCCCCCGCAGCCTTCACAGGTCGCTGCCCTCATGCGGACCTACGCGGACCACCCACAGGGCCTTCCCCTGAACCCTGAACATGCCTCCCTTGTACTCTCTTCTCTCAGTCAAGCCCAAACATGCCCAGTCTATACCCCACTTATTTCTACCATTGTCACTATGAAGGAAACTTTAAAGATAAATTTGGTTTTAAGCCATAATATTTTAAATTTGCGTGGGAATAAGCTAATAAAGTGCAGCAGAAGCAGCAGCAACTCACACACAATGAATAGGAGACTGAGGAGGAAAGATGCCCCGGGAGGTAAATGGGAGTTGCAGAGAAGAGGGCTGGTTGTGAGGGCACCTGATGAATACCATGGGAGGCAGCAGGACATTTAAGGACTCAGCAGGTATCTGGTCCCAATTAATCAATACTAAGAGAAGCAAAAGCCCAGCACTAAATTCCTTGTGCTTATTTCTCTGACCCAAACAATTGGCCAATCTTAGGCTGTTAACATTCTCTCTTCAGCATTTGAGGGCAGAAGGAAGCTTACTGAGTGGTCTGGGGTGCATCCCAGGATTTTGTAATGGATCCCCAGGATCCCTTAGAAGCCTAAGGGATCAGGAAAAATATGGCCATAAGGTGACCACCTCCAGTGATCACTTTGAGCTCCCCTTCTTGCATTCTAGTATTTGTGTCTACTATGTTAAGAGCTGCTGCTCTGTCTCAGGGTGCGTGAGCATAGCCAAGCTCCATCCGTTACCCTACAAAAGTTAAATCTAAGTCTAGGATAACATGTTTTTAAAAATACAGCAATGATTTTCCTATGTAATCAGCTCCTGATCTGTTACATAAATTGATTTCACAGGTAACTGTAGCCCTGCTATGGGACCTTTGGCTGTAGGATCAGGTAAACCAGTGTTTTACCATAAGCCCTTTAAGTTCCATTTTAGAGATCTCTCATAAAGAGATACTTGGAAAAAATAAAGATACATGTACAAGAATATTTATTATAGCATTTTATATATTTGTAAACTTTGCTAAATAAATCAAATATCTCTTGATGGATAAATTACTGTACCTCTATATAATAGAAAATTGGGCAGCCACTAAATGTGTATATCTTTATTCATTGACATAGAAAGTCCCCTTTGATTCATTGTTAAATGCAAAAAGAAAGTGGTAAAACAACACATATGATCTCATTTATGTTAACTTTATATGGCATACCTTCACACACACATACAGAATAAAATGTTAACCAAAGTGTCTCTGTCAAATTTCCAAAGTGAAGAGATACCTGCACTCATATATTTGTTGCAGCACTGTTTACAGTAGCTAAGACTTGAAAGCTACCTGTCCATCAACTGACGAACAGATAAAGAAAATGTGGTACATATACATGATGGAATACTATTCAGTAATTTTAAAAAAAGAATGAGATACAGTCATTTGCAACAACATGGGTGGAACTGGAGATCATTATGTTAAGTGAAATAAGCCGGGCACAGAAAGACAAATATCACATGTTCTCACGTATTTGTGGGATCTAAAAATCAATTGAATTGGTGAACACAGAGAGTAGAAGGATTGTTACCAGACGTTGGGAAGGAAAGTGGGGGGTTTGAGGGTAGGCGTGGGGATGGCTAATGTGTTCCAAAAAAGAAATAGAAAGAATGAATAAGATCTACTATTTGATAGCACAATAAGGAGGCTAAAGTCAATAATGTGTGCATTTTAAAATAACTTAAATAATGTAACTGGATTGTTTGTAACTCAAAGGATAAATGCTTGAGGGGATGGATACCTCATTCTCCATCAAGTGTTTATTGATTGACTCAGAGCCTACATTTTATACCATAAACTGTAGTATAGAAAAACATATATGATGACCATAGAGCAGGTTCCTTCATCCCAAAGGAGATAAGAGAGGAATCCAATGGCTGGAATGAATTGGTTTGAAAGAAACATAACTATACCATACAGAGGCCTCTGAAAAGTGCCCAGAACTCTGTAACAATTTGGAATAAAAATTGTGAAGAGAGATTGCAGTATAAATCCTATATTCAGGCGAGATTTTCAAAGCAGAAAGGACTGTGGCTTAGTTTCCCAAGATGTAATTTTGGAAGGTGCGTTCTCTCCAACAACACATCTGAAGGATGGACAAGAAGGGCTGAGAAAGTTGTGTATTAAAAGATTTCCATGAACATAGACGTGGCACAACCAAGAGTGGACCAAGACTGTGTACATGCTGAGACAACAGGCCATGTGGAAACACTGGTATCAGTAGCAGATTCCAGGTCACTGCAACAGGGATCCATCAGGTGAGCTGTACCTCACTGGAGGCTGACAAGGTCAGAAGAAATCACTTGGGCTGAAACCCCTCCCAATATGGATGACACAAAAGCAAGAGCACTCCTCTCAACACAGATTATCCCAGAAGAAAAGAAAGGAAAGGAAGGGAATATATCACAGCTGAAGATTTAATTGGAATTGACCATGTATAAGCTATAAGGAACAAAGTTATCTTGAGTTGCTCAGATTGTTTTTCTGACATCTTAAAAATAGGAGCTGTAGGCTGGGTGTGGTGGCTCCCGCCTGTAATCCCAGCACTTTGGGAGTCCAAGATGGGTGGATCACCTGAGGTCAGGAGTTCCAGACAAGCCTGGCCAACATGGTGAAACCCCATCTATATTAAAAATACAAAAAATTAGCCGGGCATGGTGGCAGGCACCTGTAATCCCAGCTACTTGGGAGGCTGAGGCAGGAGAATCACTTGAATCCGGGAGGCGGAGGATGCAGCAAGCCAAGGACATGCCGTTGCACACTGGCCTGGGCAACAAGAACAAAACTGTCTCAAAAAAAGAAAAGAAAAGAAAAGAAAAAAATAGGAGTTATATAACTGACTTAATTTCACTTGTGGAGAAATAAACAGTGTTAGAATTTTGCACACCTAGGTTAGTGACTGTAAAATTTTAAACCGCTGCATGCGGGGGTGTGCTTGAAATTCTAAGGAACATTCACACAAACAATACTTGCACCATGAACTAATTCAAACTTTAGACAAGACTTGGAGCAAGTCAGAACCATGACTCTGTGAGAGAACTGTATGCAGAAAGTCAACTGTGATGTGAAGTACACTGAGCAAATATTGATAGTCAGCAGGGAAAGAAAGAGATAAAGAATAGTATATTTAAGACCATTAGCTCTGACTGTGAAATGTTCAAAGAAATAAATCCCCTTCTCATAAAGGGAAAGCTAATTCTAGGGGATACCAGCTTAGGCGATAAATTTGGTGACTGGCAATATATTTGAAGAGTTTAACTTTGGAAGAAGAAACAAGACATCCTGTTCAAGCTGCAGGGAGAACCCATAGTGATGTAGAAGCTAAATAGGCTGGGGGAACCTTGGGACCCCGGAAAGCAGAGATCCCATAATGATGGAAGAGCCAAAGACTGGCCCATACCCATCATCTCTTGACGCAGACTCTGTCATGGCCCAGTGATGGGACCGTCACTGTATCTCGCAGCTAGTGGGTAATCCAGGGATTTGGATTGAAGTCCTGTACATCATTTTCCTCAACCCTAAGCAAAGACACTTGCCCACCCCTTGCTTTCCCTACTTCAGGGAAGCCTCTTCTGTAGGACAAGCTAAGCTCCCTGGCAGAGGAAAAGGAGGAAAGAGAAATTCTTGGGAAAACCCTGGTGATCTAATATTGGAACATGTAACAACTTAACCCATGGTGTATGTGTAACTCCACAGTCTCAGAGATTCTGGGAGGTAAATTGTATATAAACAAAAATCGAACAAAGATCTGGCTACTATAATTTTATAAAAATAATCTTTTTTCTAGGGATGCAAATACTTATTATGGGATAAAAGGAGGATAATATTTTTGAAAATTCAACCAATGCTATTTAGGTTTGTAAGTTTTTACCTTTTTCAAGACCCTACTTATTGAATAGATTTTTGTTTTGTTTTGGTTTTGTTTTGTTTTTTTTGAGACGGAGTCTTGCTCTGTTGCCAGGCTGGAGTGCAGTGGCACGATCTCGGCTCACTGCAACCTCTGCCTCTCGGGTACAAGCAACTCCCCTGCCTCAGCCTCCCTAGTAGCTGGGACTACAGGTGGGTGCCACCACGCCCAGATCTTTTTTTTTTTTTTTTTTTTTTTTGTATTTTACTAGAGACGGGGTTTCACCATGTTGTCCAGGATGGTCTTGATCTCCTGATCTCATGAGCTGCCTGCCTCGGCCTCCCAAAGTGCTGGAATTACAGGCGTGAGCCACCACATGTAGCCAAATAAATAGTATTTATTGTTTCAGTGGGGGGTTCATATACAATCTAGAACAAAAACATCAGCATTTAACTTAAATTTGAAAGTAAAGGGTTAAAAATTCAGGCAGGCAGGTAAGAAGGTAAATTCACAGGGATCATGCCTAGAAATCCAGGACAGTGGGCAATAGATTCAGCAGATCCTAGACCAGAAGGGTAATCAATAACTTGGCTTTCACGGGTAAATCCCACTGCGAGTGTTCTAGAGAAGCTTTGACTCTAACAAACCAAATGCTGTCAACTAACAGTGGCTGAGTAAGGTCTCTGGTTCTTGAATCTCTGAGGTTCCTAACATGAGTGTAGTGTGGGAAAAGCCAATGGGGGTTTGCAATGAGGCAACAGCTGGACCAAAAGAAACCCCATATTTGGAACAAGGAAGATGAAAAAAGCATGACAGCTAGAGGATACAGAAAGGGTATGAACTTAGCATAGATACAGCACATGTTCAAGTCCAGGCTGGACCAGCTATAACTTGATGGACTGAACAAGCACAGAGGGTAACCTCTGGACCAGATGACTCATCCCTAGGCCAGGACAATATTTTCACCAGTCCCTCCTTGACATCCTTTCTAACCCAGGTTTTACTTTAACCCGTGATTTCAAAGGAAACATTGAGAAAGAATCATGAGCTGATGGATTTGAAACCTTAAATTGACTTTATTGAATTCAAGAAATTTCTGAGTAAGCTTGAATGGGGAATACAAAAACTGCCACTGTCAAGGAGACTGGGAGAGCTTACATTTACATCATTTGAATTATAATGGAGGAGGAAAAAAGCATTTTGTTTTTAACACCAAAATTTTCTATGAGAAAATTAAACCCAACATATATGTTAAGAGTAATAGGAACACGGCAAACATTTAATAAACAATAGCTCTTAATTAGTATGAAATTATTATATCTTTCCACTTTTATCTGACATTTATGCTTTGGTTTTTATCAACTTTTAGGTTTCAAGAGCCCTCTATTTTTATGTGTTATTATTATTATTATTATTATTATTATCTGTAACAGGGTCTTACTCTGTCACCCAGGCTGGAATGCAGTGGTATGGTCACGGCTTACTGCAGCCTCAACTCTCCAGGCTCAAGGAATCCTCACACCTCAGCCTCCCAAGTAGCTTGGACTACTAATGTGCACATGACTATCCTCAGCTAGTTTTTGTATTTTTTTAGAGACAGGTTTTCGCCATGTTACCCAGGCTGGTCTTGAACTCCTGGGCTCAAGTGATCCTCCCACCTCAGCCTCCTAAAGTGCTGCAATTACAGGCGTGAGCCACAGCACACACCTGATTTTTAAATTATTGTTTATGTAGAAACCCTGCGTTGCCCAGCCTAAGAGCCTTCTATTTAAAAGCAAGCATTTAAAAATAGCTTGTAAGTTTGTCAGGTGGCACAAAAGTACTAGCAAAAAAAAAAAAAAAAGGTTCTTAGGGAAGTAATACAATTATGCGAATATGGTGGGGTAAGAACCTGAAGGTATAGAAGCTAATGTCTGAGAGGGGAGTACTCTAGAAAAACTTACTGAGTTCATATTTTGCCTGGAAAGGAAAATAAGTTCATCTGGACCCTAAGTCACATATGAATTATGTATACCAGAATGACAAATAATTAATAATGAGAAACTTAGTGTAATATTGCTGCCAACCAGCCTGTTTTGAGAAATCAAATTTTTAAAAATGGCTTAGTAAATCTGGAATCAGAGCAAATGTGTTGGGTGGTCTCGCAGACTATTTTCATCACTGTAGGAGCCCAGTGGACTGTTTTTCTTCATTAAAGGACTGTACCATCCAGAGCATCTATTTATATTCCAAAGTCAGGCCACCCTCGTGCTTGGAAAATACTGCCAGAAATGAGCCATCCTCACAGTATTAATTGCCCTTTTTGTTCTCCTGGAGCGCTGCTACTCTTTAGTTTGCATTTTTTCACCTCATCTCTCTTCTTTTCAATGTGTATTTTTTAACATGTTGCCAAATAAATAGATTATTTCTTATTCCTAATATTTTTGGTTGGTTACTTTCACCAGCACATAAAGAGTGATCTTTATTCTTAATGTCATTACTGTAATGTCTTCAAATCACATGGCAGATAGGTTACTTCTGTCAAGTCTATTCCATGATTTGTATATTTATAAGCTTCAATCATTTCCTAGCCAGAATATCTTAGTTTCTTTTGACTTCCTCCTAGGTTTGGAGATTTTATTTATTTATTTATTGAGATGGGGTCTCGCTCCATCACCCAGGCTGGAGTGCAGTGGCGCGATCTCAGCTCACTGCAACCTCTGCCTCCCAGGCTCAAGCAATTCTCCTGTCTCAGCCTCCAGAGTTACTGGAACTGCAGGTGTGCACCACAACACCCAGCTAACTTTTGTGGTTTTTTGTAGACACAGGTTTTCACATTGTTGCCTAGGCTGGTCTCGAACTCCTGGGCTCAAGCAATCCACCCACCTTGGCCTCCCTAAGTGCTGGATCACAGGTGTGAGCTACCATTCCCAGCCTGGAGATTCTTCTTGAGGCTTGTATAGCTTTGTCCACTGATGAAACATTTAATCATATTTTGTTTTAATCTAGTTGCAATTATAGTTTTAAATAAAAATGGTAATACATAAATGTCCCCCAAATGACATTTCTTCATCCTATCTCAAGACCTAGCATTCAAAACTATTACTCTTTAGTCCTCTTTTGGTGCTCTAACGCAAATTCTTTATCCACACTTGCAATTACCTAAATAAGTTAACAGTCATTCAAACAATTGCTAAAAAACTTATTGCCTATGTTAAGTCATAAAATTAATAATCAGGGACAGAGCACCACTATTTTATTACATTATAACTAGTTACTAATAAAGAGTTTTATAATTTTATTTCATGGAATCAAAGTCATTGAAAATACAGTAGTTTCAGCTACTCAAGGTCAACTGCAGTCTGAAAATATTTAAATGGAAAATTCCAGAAATAAACTCAAAGTTAGTTCTGAGTACTGTGATAAAATCTGGCACTTTCTGGCCTGTACACCTTGGGCCATGAGTCTTTCCTTTATCTAGTGTATCCACACTGTTTGTGCTCCTCGCCCCCCACGTGTCCCTTAAAAGTAGCCATCTTGGTGCTCAGGCTGACGGTTGTGCTGTTGCAGTACTCTCATTTAAGTCACCCTTATTTTACTTAGTAATGGCCCCAAAGCACAGAAATACTGATGCTGGCAATTCAGATATGCCAAAGAAAAGCCATCACGTGTTTCCTTTCAGTGAAAGGCAAAAGTTCTCAATTAAGAGGAAAGAAAAATAGTTTGCTGATGTTGCTAAGATCTATAGTAAGAATGAAGCTTCTATCCATGAAATTGTGAAGAAGGAAAAGAAATTCATGCTAGTTTTCCTGTTGAACCTCAAACTGCAAAAGTTACAGCCACAGGTCATGAATCGTTAGGATGGAAAAGGCATCACATTTGTGAATGAAAGGCATGAACAAAATGTGTTCCAATTGATGGCAGTTAGGTTTGGTACTCTCCACAGTTTAGGGACCCACTGGGGGTCTTGGAACATTTTCTCCTCAGATAAGGGAGACTACTGTACTAACCCTCCATTGATGAGTAAATAATGACAATTGGGTGGGAAGAATTGCTCCAACATACATTAGAGAGATATTTACTAATTCATTCAGCATTAATTCAGTAGATATATATTGAGCGTCAACTGTATTTCTATATTATTCTAGGCAATGTGAATACATCAGTGAAATAGAAAAAAAAAAATCAGTCCTTACCGAAATTGCAATCTAGCAGAGGGAGAGAGAAAATAAAAAGCAAGCACACTATGTTTATTGCTCCTGTTAATGTACAGAGAGAAAGTAGAGACGGGACATGGGATGAGGTAAGAAAGAGACTGCTATTTTTCAAAAGGTTGTCTGGGAAACCCTCACCAACTGGGTGAGCAGAAACCAAAAGGTGAGGAAACGCAACTGGCACGTATCTCGGGGCAGAGTCCCCCAGGCAGATGGAATAGCAAGTGCACAGCTGGACAGGATGATCTGCTGGGTTTGGAACAACAAGGAGGCCGGAGGGGGTGGAAAACAATGAGAGAGAAACCTGGGAGATGGGATTAGAGAGGTCACAGGTAGCCGTGACAAGACTATCTTAGAAGTCTTGCAAGGACTTTGCCCATAATGAGTGAGAGGGGACATCATTCTGAGGGTGTTGAGCAGAGAGGTTGTAAGATCTAACCTATGTTGTAAGAGGTCCCTCTGGATATACCCTGAGAAGAGTCTATAAGAAGGAGAGACGGAAGCAGGGAGTCTATTTGTGAGGTGTCTGCAATAATCTAGGTGAAAGGCGAAGGGTAGTAACAATGGAAGTGGTGATGGAATATCAGATTCTGGATATAATTTGAAGGTAAGTCAACAGGGCTTGCTGACTGACCATACGTGAGCTATGAGAGAATGAGTCAAAGATAATACTAAGCTTTTTACGCTAACAAAGGTGGAAAAGAAGGAATATTTATTTATTGAGATGAAGAAGATTACAAGGAATAGATTTAGGGTCAGAATAGAGTAAGGTAAAATCTGGAATTCAGTTTTAGAAAAGGTAATTTTAGGTGCCCATTATACATATGAGTATAGCTATAGAATAGGCAGTAGAATATATAAATCTACAGTTAAGTGCACCTTTAAGATACACATTTGAGAGTTGTCAGCATATAGATGGCCTCTGAGTCTATCAAGACTGGTTGAGATCACTAAGGCAGTGGGCTGAGATTGTTAAGAGATCCAACAACAGGCCCGGCAAGGTGGCTCATGCTTGTAATCCCAGTACTTTGAGAGGCCGAGGCCGGCGGATCAGCTGAGATCAGGAGTTTGAGACAAGCCTGGCCAACATAGTGAAATCCCGTCTCTACTAAAAATACAAAAATTAGCTGGGCGTGGTGGCAGGCCCCTGTAATTCCAGCTACTAGAGAGGCTGAGGCAGGAGAATTGCCTGAACGCGGGAGGTGGAGGCTACAGTGAGCCGAGGTCATGCCACCGCACCCCAGCCTGGGTGATGGAGTGGGACTCCATTTCAAAATAAAAACAAAAGAGATCCAAGAGATCCAACAATAAACATGAACACTCCAACACTGACAAAATAAGAGCAAACAAACAAACAAAAAACAAAAAGACCGGAGAATGTGGATCTCTGGAAGGCAAGAGAAGGAAAATGTTTCAAGGAGGACAAGGTGTTAAATTATCTCTTTAACTATCAGTTAGGGTTGTGTTAAACTCCACCTTCTTGAGCTAGCAATCAGTGCCAGGTGCTACTCATAGGACAAGATGATGAAGTTTAGCATTTACCACTAGGTTTAAATACTAGAGTTAATTGTTGTTGACCTTAACCAATGCAGATTTAGTAAGCAGAGTTGGGGGGATGAAAGTCTTATTGAATTTGTTTCCAGAGAGCAAGGGAGGAGAGAAACTGAGTACACACACACACACACACACACACACACACACACACACACAAAGAAAAAAAAAAGAACAGTTTTGGCAGACTTTCATTGCGACAAAGAACAGAGAAATGGGATGGGAGTTGGAGGAAACTGTGTGGTCAGGAGAATGGTTTTTAAACTTATTTTCTAAGACTGGATAAATTATAGCATGTTGCATGCTGAAGGGAGGAATTCAGTGGAGAAGGAAAAACTGGTGATGCAGAAGTGAGAAAACAGGTGGAGAGTGGCGGCACATGCCTGTAATCTCAGCACCTTGGGAGGCTGAGGCGGGTGGATCATCTGAGGTCAGGAGTTTGAGACCAGCCTGGCCAACATAGTTAAACTCAGTCCCTACTAAAAATCCCAAAAATAAATTAGCTGGGTGTGGTGGTACATGCCTGTAATCCCAGCTACTTGGGAGGTTGAGGCATGAGAATTCTTTGAACCTGAGGGGCCAAGGTTGCAGTGAGCCAAGATCATCCCACTGCACTCCAGCCTGGGTGACAGTGAGACTGTTTCAAAAAAAAAAAAAAAGTGAGAAAACAATTATTGGAGCAATATACATGAATGGGTGAGGAGATAAGGAAGCCCAAAGTGGAGGAGTTGGCTTTAGATAGAACCAGTGATGGTTTACCCACGGTAGGAGGAAAGGCCTCAGAGCTGTCCGAAGACGGGTAGCTGAGCTGTGAAAGTATGTGTGCAAAATCACTTCTGGGGGCTTCTGTTTTCTTAGACAAAAAAGAAGCAAGGATAGGAGACAAGGTATTGGAAGCTTGAGGTCAGACTGAAGGTATAAAACAGTCAATTGACTGGGGAATGTTGCAGGAGTTCTGAACGGTACTTAAGTCCCAAAGGAGCATTTCGAAACTCAGGTTCCTTGGAAAATATTCCCAGAGTGTTAGAAAGTGAGTTTGAAAAAACTGAGGGACTACATATTTTGGGGAACCACTGTACACTCTGTGGCCCAGTCTCCCAGAGTCACAATGCCAATTAACAAATTAACAGCCACTGCAGCACCCTCTTTGGAGGGTTGAAGAAAGATGTTTAACATTGTGTAACCAAAATTTTTCCAAATATTTGAGAGCACAGAATGTAGCAGCACCTATTAGCATTCTACAGAACAATGTTCCCCAAACTCCAATTTGGAAAATGACTCCTCCAACTAGGAAGGACTGCACTTGTTCCCCAATAGAGGCTCTTGCAGTCAGCACTATTCCATCCACAAGGAACAATGTCTGAACTATGTGAAAAATGCAAAACTTAAGAGTCTCTGGATAAAGAATTGGGCAAAAGCTCACTCATCTTTTCCTGAAGCTCCTTAGCCATGAACCACAATGAGGGTATAAAAAGCCTTCAATGACAATTCAGTCTAATGGGAAGAACAATGTGCTGGGATCCATGAATCCAAACCTGACACGCACGGGCTACGCAATCTTGGCAAGTCTTCAACACTTAAGTGTCTAAAGGTTCACTAATAAGTTATCTCCACCGGTATCGGATATAGGATACACAGTGATTAAGAGAACTTGTGTGAAGTCAGTCAACGTAGTTGCAAATCTCAGCTCCATCTCTTACTAGCTGTGTTATCTTGGAAACAAGTTAACTTCCATTGGACTTAGTTTTCCCTTTTGTAAAATGGAAAAGATTTCACCTACCTCATTGGCTATCATGAGGGTTAAATGAGAAAATATACATCAAACACTTAGCACATGAATTTTTATCCATATATTGTAACAAGAAAAAGCAACAACTGATAGAAAATAGTCTTCTAAATTAAAAACTCTATGAAATTGTAAAGCAGCATTAGTTTTTTACTAATAGTGTAGCCAAGGAAACTAAATTAAGACTGTTTTTTAAAAGAAAACATATTACACAGATAGATTTGGTTCTAAATCATTGCTCCTTATCCTTTTAAAAACCAATATCCCTAATCTGTTTTTCTCCCCAGTGTTTTGACAACAGTCTATGTAGAGTTTTATCAAGCTTTGTACTGTCTTACTGCAGAAAGAAACAGCTTTTCTGTCGGGGATAATAATAGTAATAAAATCATATTGTTTTAGATCTGTGGTCTAGCATGTTCTTTACAAGCAGGTATTGCTCCTGATGGAAAAATAAAGGTTACTGAAGGGTTAACCGACTTAGTGAAGGTCAACAACATGGAACAATCATTCTGCCCATAGCGCAGCAGGGAAGTCTGTATTCCTGACATATTTATAACTCGATAGCTAAGATGTTTGCTTAATGTTCTTCTTCATTTAAAGGTCTCTGACCATTTAAACCTTTTGCCTTTTAACTTAGATGTGCTTTGCTGGCTATGAATGCCCTGTAAATACTTTCTGTATGCTCACATTAAGATCTGGACCTACCAATTTTCAGAGTTCTGCTTTGACAAAATTCCAAGGTAATTACAGCAATTGTTTTTTAAAAACATGTTCAAGTTAAAAATAAAAACTTCCTTTAGATTTGAACTTCCAAAGAATTAAATTTCCTTGCTTGTTTTAAGAAGATAATTCTTAGATTCTGTGACACTAAAAATAAGAAATACACTACATTTTGCATATAGGTTTAAAATGTATTTGAGGATGTCTGCTATTAACCTTGGAACCTGATCCAAGACCAGGCTCAGAGACAGGAGCTAAAAATCTGAAGTCTAGGTTTTATTGCCAAACCTACAGAGAATTACATCTCTCCTTTCTAACTTTGATGCTTCTAGATAAAATGGCAAAATATTTATTTGCTGCTTGATTACATGTTACTAAATAAAAGTGATATTTGTAAGTACTGCTGGGGTTAAATTATATAAATATTTTTATCAGCATATGATTATAAGAGATAGGGATCCCAAAAGTAGATGTGCATGAACAGACACAAGTCAATACACACACACAAAAAGAGATAGAGTTACGCATGGTGTGTGTCTAGATTTTCACAGCAGACACAGCCATATGTTTCTTATCTCAGCGGCTGCCCAGTGAACTCATGCATGTGGATTACAGTTCTAGCAGGCAAGAAGCCATATAAACAATGAGTGTAACTCATAATGAAACAAAGAGCCGTGCTAATAGCAAATTGTATCCTAACAAACCCTACTCAACCAAACTTTTTTAATGAGTAATTTTGATAAATGAATACATGATATATTAATATAATAATCCCATTGAAAAAATAACCACAAGTTTGATGGTGACGGACTGTATAGCACTTTGTTCCATAAGATATGATGGTCACATCTGCTCCCCGACTTTTGTCTAGTTACCTTCATTATAATCTTTGTGTGGTCAGCAGGACAGAACCAAGCAAAATGGTGCCTGTTAGACAGTGGTTAAATTCCATGAACTGTTTTATTTTTTTTCATTGCAATAGGGAAAAAAACTGCTTCTAGATTCAAAGGAATAAAGAATGGGATTTAAATTCTGTTTCTCTTTATGTAATAAATACGATGTACACTTTCTGCTTAGTGTAGGGGTGGGTGGGTAGTGTAATAATAAAGCTATAGAATTTTATTCATATAGCAAAATTTGTATATGTTAAAAGTAAGCCTTACATTTCACCTGATGTTTTCTTTTGAGAAAATACAGTCGCCCTGCTTAATTCAATGAGAAAAATATTTAATAATTGATGAGGATTTGTTGAGTTGAAAATTGTAAACAAGACAATATTTCAATATAACAGCTCGAAAATAACTAAACAGACATTCTCCATTGTATTTATTTGCCCTTTCTATAGCACCTATCATCTTAATACTTAGGCATAAAAGTACCAGGCATAATGTGAGGATGAAAATATTATGATCCTACCTAATTTTTTTCTCTCAGTGGGTTAAAATACAGTGTTCAGTCATACATATATTTTCCGTTGTTACTGTGTTTAGTTCTTGAGACTAAAAAATGCCTTGTGCACTACAAATACATAGTGATTGATGTGAAAGAAATACAAAAAAGTGACACTGTACTTTCATTTTAAAATGACTAAGTAGTTTAAGTACAAATATGCAGTTATATAGTAGTGGTAGTTAATGGCCATGCTTCATGTCCTAGTTTCATTCTCATTTTTATTGTTGTTATTATTATTATTATACTTTTAAGTTCTAGGGTACATGTGCACAACATGGAGGTTTGTTACATGTGTATACATGTGCCATGTTGGTGTGCTGCACCCATTAACTCGTCATTTACATTAGGTATAGCTCCTAATGCTATCCTTCCCCTCCCCCCAACAATAGGACCCGGTGTGTGATGTTCCCCTTCCTGTGTCCAAGTGATCTCATTGTTCAATTCCCATCTATGAGTGAGAACATGCGGTATTTGGTTTTCTGTTCTTGCGATAGTTTGCTGAGAATGATGTTTCCAGCTGCATCCATGTCCCTACAAAGGACACAAACTCATCCTTTTTTATGGCTACACAGTATTCCATGGTGTATATGTGCTACATTTTCTTAATCCAGTCTGTCACTGATGGACATTTGGGTTGATTCCAAGTCTTTGCTATTGTGAATAGTGCCGCAATAAACATACATGTGCATGTGTCTTTATAGCAGCATGACTGATAATCCTTTATCCCCAGTAATGGGATGGCTGGGTCAAATGGTATTTCTAGTTCTAGATCCTTGAGGAATCGCCACACTGTTTTCCACAATGGTTGAACTAGTTTACAGTCCCGCCAACAGTGTAAAATTGTTCCTATTTCTCCACATCCTCTCCAGCACCTGTTGTTTCCTGATTTTTTAATGATTGCCATTCTAACTGGTGTGAGATGGTATCTCATTGTGGTTTTGATTTGCATTTCTCTGATGGCCAGTGATGATGAGCATTTTTTCATGTGTCTGCTGGCTGTATGAATGTCTTCTTTTGAGAAGTGTCTGTTCATATCCTTTGCCCACTTTTTGATGGGGTTGTTTGTTTTTTTTCTTGTAAATTTGATTGAGTTCTTTATAGGTTCTGGATATTAGCCCTTTGTCATTCTCATTTTTAAAGAAACTTGTTCTTGTCATAGTCTTTGATAACTAGTGGAAGTCCTGAGACCCACAGTCATCTGTTGGGTCTGTCAAGTGAAATATGAAAATGGTTTCCATAATAGCAATTATCGATGCACTGTACAAAATCCTTGTAATTATAGTTTTGAAGATAAAGTGATTTGAAAGCATCAGATGCCTCACGTTCCTCATTTATGCAATGGGAATTCATCCATTTACAAATATTTGTTGAGTGCCTACTACATGCTAGGCAATTTTCTACATGATGGGCTGTAGCAGCCAATAGGATGGAAAAATTATCTGGCCTTGTGGAACTCCTACTTTAGTGAAAGTGGGCTGCAGACACAGACAGACTGTAACTAACAACAACAGCAATATAATATACAGATACTTCTCAACTCACAATGGGGTTATGTGCCAGTAAACCAACTATAAATTGAAAATACTGTAATTAAACCATGCACTTACTCTACCTTAAACTTGCTCAGAACACTTAACATTAGCCTACAGTTGGCAAAAAATCACCTAACACAAAGCCTGTTTTAAAATAAAATGTTGAATATCTCATGTAGTTTATTGAATGTGAAAAACAGAATGGCTGTATGGGCACTCAAGGTACAGCTTCTACTGAACGCATATCCCTTTCACAGCTTCTTAAAGTCAAAAATTATTGGTTGGAACATTGTAAATTGGGCATCATCTCTATTAGATGGTGATAAGCACTATATAGAGAAAGATAAAAGGGAAGGAAGACCAGGAGTGCTTCTGAGTTTTGCAACTTGCAATAAATTAGCAAGGCTCACCTTGAGGATATGAAAGTAGTACTATAGCTTCATAGGATTCCATGAAGATTAAATTAATTATTATATGAAAAATGCTTTGGACAGTGTGTGGCACATAGTAAATGCTTAATAGATGTTGGTTTAAAAAATAGGAGTGTCATTTAAGGAGGTTTTAAGAAAAGTTTTCATTTGATCTACAGTGACATTTCTTTATTTGCTATTGCCATTTTTATCTGGAATTGAGAATGAAATGGTATTTGAATTCTGTATAAAAAGCTCAAAAAGCTAATTTGTGAACTGGATAAAATGTAAAAACTATGAAACCCAAGTCTTCATGCTTCATGGATAAATTATCCACAATTTGTCTCTGTCTTGATGGACAGAGAGAAAAAGAGAGAGGGAGAAAGAGAGAAGAAAGAACAAAGAAGAAAGAAGAAGGAGGAGGAGGAGAAAAAGGAGAACAAGAAGGAGGAAGAGGAGGGAAGAGGAAGGAAGGAAGGAGGGAAGGAGGGAGGGAGGGAAGGAAGGAAGGAGGGACAGAAGGAAGGAAGGAAGGAAGGAAGGAAGGAAGGAAGGAAGGTCTTTGTTAAGAATTGATTTTAAGTTTAAAGTTGTATTAGGACACAGAGATGATTCTTTTAACTTCATATGTATTCTAACTTGGAAGCTGGGTCAGTTAAAAGAGATGAATGCCAAATCTAGCCAAATACTAATCTTTACAAATTAACTGAGTACACATATTTTATTGAACTAAAGTACAGAAACTATTTATTCCTTTAGATTATTTTTCTTGACAAATAACTCTATTATTTTGGTAGGCAACTATATTTACAGGTATCATAGGGTACCCACCATATCCAAGGCCTTTGGAAGTTACTTTCATTCTTTCATCAAAAAGCTTTGAGGACTTGCTATGTGCTGAGTGCCAAGTTAGGACTGGTGATAACTGAGAAGTGGTCAGACACAATTCTTGTCAAGCCTTGTAGAGCTTACAGTCTTGTACGGGAGGGCATGGAAGACCTCATTAGTTGTTCACATCCTTGTAAAGAAGGTACCAACCCAGTTGCACTGGGAGGAAAACTGACACCAAGAAAAATTGAGCAACCTGTCAAAGGTCACACAATCAAGTGGCGAAACCAGAAATGAGTCTGTCTTTCTGGCTCTCAGGGATCAGCTCATGCGCTGCTGCTTCACTCTCATTTGAATATGAAATGCAAACGCAGCTTATATTTTGGTAAACACAGATCTACCTTTTTAATTGCGACTTGCTTATCCAACTTTTAAAAATTAATGTTCATTTCTCAAAGACATGTAAATTCATGGAGTGGAAGGATAAGCCATAACCAGACTGTGTAACTCAGTGAAGCTAAACTGTGATTCACATTTTGCCTTAGGTAAATCACACATGGATTCATTTAAAATGGACTACATTATGGTTTGTGTACTTTAATAATATAGTGACCACATTGTGCAGAAAATATAGTTAAGAAACATCAATCTTTTTTTGTAGTTTATGAGTTAATGTCCTTAAAATGATGATGGCCAATAACTTGTAAGCCAACAGTATATTTTTCTTTTTTTTTCCTGTTTGCCAGTAAGAATTCAATAGAGAGCCTCAGTAATACAGTGGTTTGCAATTTAGGACTAAAACATTATGAAACATTATATAGTAAAAAGGCAACTGCCAGTTGGTTGTCCCAAATTCCATCCAAGAGATCCTTCTTCCTGTCTGCTTCCTGTGTTTGGTCTCCAGGAAGCCATGTGACCCAGTTCCAGCCATTGAAATATAAGCAGAATATATGGTTGAGGCTTCTGGAAAGCTTTCTAAATGGAACAGACTTGGTTTTGCTCTTAGCCTTTTTTCTTCTTCCTACTATGGAGAAGGAGGGGCAGCTATATTTAAGAAAGGGAGCAGGAAAATAAAATGAAATTGGGGCTTTGGGGTGCCAGGGAGCTGCACAGTCGTGAACTGTGGCTGCTCATTTTTGAACTTCTTGTTTCACTGCAAGGGATGGACAAAAATATGTATCTTTAACTGGGATTAGTTAGGTTTTTCTATTGTTTGTAGATGAAAGCTATGGAAATCAATATCATAATCTCCCTCCCTCCCTTGTTTCCTCTTGTTTTCATTTTATTTTATTTCCATGTTTCTGACCAAGTTTCATTTCTTTCTCCCTCTCTATTTTTCTCTATCAGCTATCTAAT
Organism: Theropithecus gelada; assembly: GCF_003255815.1. Lineage (NCBI taxonomy): Eukaryota > Metazoa > Chordata > Mammalia > Primates > Cercopithecidae > Theropithecus > Theropithecus gelada. The sequence continues at coordinate 13,279,532 of NC_037685.1, read as the reverse complement.
TTATTTTGGCTTCAACTATGGTAGAACCAATTATCTATTTGATGACTCTCAAATTTATTAAAACTAAAAATAAATGAATCCTCCTGAATTAAGGAGTGACATATAAGATCGTTTCCCGTTCTCTTTTCTTTGTACTCCTTCCTCAAAATATCAAGTTGCTGAATTCTAAGAGTCTGAATTTGTAATGTCTTTCATAGTTGTTCCAACCTCCATTTCTTGATCTGCAGTCCAATGCTATACCCCTGAGCTATACTCCCTCCTCCAATCTCTTTTTTTTTTTTTTTTTTTTTTTGGTTTGAGAAGGAGTCTCGCTCTGTCGCCAAGGCTGGAGTGCAGCAGCACAATCTCGGCTCACTGTAAGCTCTGCCTCCCGGGTTCACGCCATTCTCCTGCCTCAGCCTCCTGAGTAGCTGGGACTACAGGCGCCCGCCACCACGCCCGGCTAATTTTGTTGTATTTTTAGTAGAGATGGGGTTTCACCATGTTAGCCAGGATAGTCTTGATCTCCTCACCTCATGATCCGCCCGCCTTAGCCTCCCAAAGTGCTGGGATCACAGGCGTGAGCCACTGCGCCTGGCTCCAACCTTCATTTCTTATTATATCAACATGATATCAGTTTCTCATGATTTCTTAGCCAGGCTATGTAATAGGAGTTATATTTAGCCCATCCCATCCACCAATGTCCCATTTATATTCCCAGAGTTCAATCTTTACTCATCAAAGAATTAAAACTCAAGCCATTCTTGTTTACCAATTTAAGATGTTTTACTTCAAAACATCCCAATACTAGCAAGAACACAGGGAAAATGGCACTCTCAAATATGATGGTGTAATTGTAAACTGGTAAAATGCTTTTTTTCCTTAGACACAGGGTCTTAATTACTTAGGCTGATCTTAGCTCACTAAGGCCTTGAACTCCTGGCATCAAGCAATCCTCCCACCTCAGCCTACTGAGTAGCTGGGATTACAGGCACATGCCACCACTTCCAGCTTATTTATTTTTTTATTTTTGGTAGACAGAGTCTCTCTACGTTTCTCAGGCTGGTTTCGAACTTCTGGCCTCAAGCAATCCTGTCACCTCTGTTTCCCAAAGTGTTGAGCCTATAAGTGTGAGCCACTGCAGCTGGCCATAAACTGATAAAATACTTTTGAAAAATAATTTGGCAGTAGGTTTCTACAACAGTAAAAATAAACTCATATTCTCTGTTTCAGTAACACAACTTAGGGGAAACTATCTAAAATAAATAAACATTTTGTTTTTACAAGTGAGAGGCTAAGACATTCACTATTATGTAAACACAATTGCAAACATTTGGGAAAATTCTAATGTTACATACTATATAGTTATTAGTTTTATCTAAGCTCTTCTTAATAGCTAGGTTAATGTATTACATATAGCAAGAAATTAAAGTGGTATTTTGCAAACTAGATATACTTTAGTGGAATTAAATTATTTCCATGGAGAGTACTATTTTCATTTGTAAAGTTAAAAAAGCAAGTATACCTATAGTTCAGATCTCATATGGCTCAATTTATAATATTTTAAAATGCAGATTATTTATTACTTTCCAGCTCTAATGTTTATAATCTCAAAACTTGCAAATGTCATTTTTTAAAAAACAAATTTGCTGTGAATTTTCCTTCTGGTATTAAAAAATTGAATGTTTTAAATTTAATACAATAGAATGCATGAGGAATATAATGGAATAAATTTTAAATAATTCCACATGAAAGAGAAAATGGAATTAGGTAAAAATGCTCCAAATCTATTATATGTATATAAAAACTTCTACTTAAAAGAAAGTTGCTTGAGGAACATTGCCAGCATTAATGTTCAAAAGGTATTTATCAACACATTGCAGAATTTTGTTATTTTCAATATGTGCACCCAAATGGAAACTCAAGTTTTAATGTATGTCATTCTAAGTTTATATATTATAGTTGTTTCATTGATTCAAGAAGCATTCATTAATCACCTACTATGTGCAAAACAGTGTGAGAGTAAAAGAAAGGCTAAATAGGTGATTAAAGTATAGCTCTTGTTTCGAAAGGGGTTACATGTAACAGGTGAGCCAACAATACTTCATGGAAATAAGAAAGGTGTGAGAACCCGAAGAATAAATGAGGGAATCAACATTTATTGGATGCTTACTTGGGCCAATATATCTCCCATTGGCACAGGTAAGCACCTAATAAGTGTTAATCCTTCAATGTGGGGAAAATATTATTTAAGTAGGTGGAAAAATAGAGAATCAGAAAAAAGATGAAAACCCAGCTAGTCAGCAGCTGAAGCACTCTTTCCATTATACCATAAGAAGCTCCAAGAATGGAAAGATAACTTTTTGGTGAGAGGATGGATACGTACACATGTATGTGGGGTATCCAGGAATCGTTTTTAGAGGATTCCAGAGAGGACAGAGGAAGATCATCGCAACATGTGTGCACAGGCTGGAGGGGAAAGTATGAGGTATGAATATGGAAGTGGGGCCCTTATGTGTCATAGTATTTTATTGTAACTAATTTGTGCCATTAATTGTAACATTCCAATTGTGCCTAATTGTAACATTAGATAATTATAACATATCTATCTAAAGATAATATAATTAGTGGATGTGAGGGAAAGGGGGCTAGATGCAGAGCTCAGAGCTGGGAAGCAGACATGATAGTGGAGGTGACGCTGGAAAAGGCCTGCATGAAAGTGACTGGAGGAAGGTGGAAAAGAAGACACATCTGAAGATGTGATGAAGATATTTAAACTAGAAGGACTGAAAACTGTATTGATTGCAATAAAACAAAGTTATGAAATGGCATTTTCCCCCTAATTTGCAGACAGCTCATCCCCCAAATCAAAACATGTTGTTTACCAAGTAATCACATAATATCACCAGCTGTTTGCAGTTATAGTAAGGCTTTTACATGTCTTTCTCACTTTCTCATACTTCAACAGGAAGATTCCCCTTTGCTGCACATTATTGCCAAGATATGACACGTGAAAAATACAGGCATTGAAAACCTAACAGTACATGTTCACTTTAGGCCTTAGGAAAAAAAAAAAATAAAGATTATATTTTAAAATTTGTTCAGAGTTCTGGAAATAAGCTTTATTTTCATTTCTAGTTAATTTCAATCTTTCAACATAGCTTTTACTTCTAAAATAGACTTAATTCCTACCCTCTCCCTTGAAATTATATTAGTGCTAAATCATCTACGGTTTCACTAATCCAAAGCCTTACATCTCTAAATGTACACAGATATTGAACAGAGTTTTTGCCTTGGAGAAATCTGGGTGAGGTACAGGTAATGCTCGTAATACTGTAAAAGATTTTTCCGGCTGGGTGTGGTGGCTCATGCTTGTAACCCCAGCACTTTGGGAGGCCGAGGCGGGCGGATCACCTGAGGTCGGGAGTTCAAGACTAGCCTGACCAACATGGAGAAACCCCATCTCTACTAAAAATACAAAAATTAGCCAGGCGTGGTGGTGCATACCTGTAATCTTAGCTACTCCGGAGGCTGAGGCAGGAGAATCATGTGAACGCGGGAGGTGGAGGTTGCGGTGAGGTGAAATCGTGCCATTGCACGCCAGCCTGGGCAACAAGAGTGAAACTCCGTGTCAATAAATAAATAAATAAATAGAAATAAAAAATTAAAAAAAGATTTTTCTAACCACTAATTTTTCAAAGACAGTATCACCACTGGTTGAGTATAAGAAGAACTGACAAAAAGTTTGTCGGCAGGTAACATTTACTTTTATATTAACAACATTATTTCTAGTGGTAAATTTTCCTGTTGTTAGAATTAGATATTTTATCTGCTTTGAGGGTGTTTGGGTGTGGTTTTCTTTTCTGGACAATGTGTTAGGTAAAAGAAATTCAATGCATGTGTTATGTGTAAGCAATTCAGAATACCAAACTTTACCTTGTTCATAATTCATCCTTCTTTTGGTTATCTAAGACTAAGTAAGTGAAGTTTTTATATAGAGTTAGGGAAATGGGTTATCATTCTTTATCAAAATCATCTTGGTTTTAAACAGAATTGAAGCCATATAGTATTGGATTCGACAGATAATTTCAAACCCCAAATTCTATGATTGTACTTTCTCACTACACATTCTTCTACATGGTCTGCCTGATTAAGGATTGAAATAAATTTGCCATCTTTACATTTTCTGACTTTTCACATCTCTGCAAACACAGAGGTAGAGAGGAAAAAGGTCTGAACATTAAAAATGTGCACCTTTGCCAAGGTAGTGTACTTTTCCCTATCTTCTTCCCTTCCGTCCACAACTTACTTTTCTTTAAATCTAAATTCTATATGGAGATAGAATTACATGAACTGGCTTGGAAACGCATGCCTGTGTGTGTACACACACATACACACACACTCTCCTCTAGTGATCTCACTCCGTTATCATCCATGCTTTGTATTCTTCCAAATGTTTTTGCTCTCTTACACCCACCCCAAGTCCACACAACGAAGTGATTCTCTCTTCTAAACCTGTTTTTCTCTTCTTTCTCCTTTCGCTTTTCATAGCTAACAAGTTGCCTTACTTTAAGATTTCTACTCCGTATCTGTCAACAATTTTAAAAATCTGCATTTTTTTCCTCCCCAATGCTTGAAGTACTTTTTCTTTTAACCATACAGGGTATCCAGACTCTAGATACTAACCTCTACCTACCCCTAGTTTCCTTATCCCTCTGGAATGGGTTCTTGTAGTTTGTTTGCTATCTTTCATCACTCTCCTAACATGCCCGTGGCTTTTGCCATAGGAAGGGAGTCCAGTTTGCTTTTCCACGTGCAGAAGCACTCGCTATACAATATATTTATGGTCTATCCGCCACTCACCTCATTCAAGAAAGAGCTGTTAGTACAAGAACTGCCACAATGACATAATTTCTTACAGCATCCTTCCACCCTTACAGTGAAACTCCCTTCCTTCACTCCCCGCCCAACCTAGAGGGAAACTTCAGTGATTCTAGTAGAGGCAAGTTTCTCGTTGAAATCCTGCGCAGTTGTTGATAGTCTACTGCTTTTCAAACTTGTGTTTTTACATCGTTTCCATCCGGATGTAGCGGAGTGCAAAGGGCTGTTTACCGTAGGCCCAGGATCCGATCAGGGAGTAGGAGCTGTGGCTGCGTTCCCCGGAACAGAGACCGCACACCGGGGACCGACTCCTCAACCCCCCAGTCCCACTGGGTTCCCGACGCCCTCGCTGTGCCCGTGCCTTCCCGCTCCCGCCGCCTAGGCTACTTCGCTCGAGGAGTGCTCCACAAATTTCAGACATTTGTTCCTCTTCGAAACCTCAAGACCAGGAGAGACCCCTCCTCTGCACCCTGCTGTCTTCCTAAGACGCATCTTAGGCTGTGGAACTCCTCCTCTAGGTTGGACCACCCTTCCCATTTTCCCCAGAACCTAGGAGTGACAGGAGGCAGAGAACGCACCAGGCAGACGCCGCCTTTGTTGTCATTAGGAACGCACACTGGGCCTGAAGTGGCTGGAAACCGCCACATCGATGGGGAACCCGGCTGGCCTTGGCTCACATTGGTGCCTTCGCTCTCATTTCCTGCTTCTCGGCCTCTCCCTTGTTTCTCTTCCCACCCCACTCCACGCCACAGTACAGCAAAGCTTTCTCTCCGCACACAAACTTCCCCTTCCCGGCGTTCCCACCACCCTGGCGGTTTCCCACGCGGGGCGGGGCGGGACGGGGGCGCAGGGCAGGGACATACTGTAGTGCCCGGAGCGCCGCGCTCACCTAGGATGGTGAGGAGGCGGGTCCGCAGCCTCCCGCAGCCTCCCGCCCCCTCCCGCCGCGCGCCCCGCCCGCCCAGCCGCTTCCGCCCCGTCTGCTCCCCGCCCCCGCCGACCCTCCGGCGCGGCGCTGACCCCGCGCCCTCCGAGCCGCCGCGGGAACGGCGGGGCCGCCCGGCCGCCTCCTCCCTCTCCCGCCCCACAATCCCGCGGATCCGCTCCCCGGGGCGCGGAGGCGGGGAGGGAGGGGCTGCCAGGGAAAGCGTCAAGGACTCGGCTTTGGGCCGCCCGCTTCTCGGGGCTCCGCTCTGGGCGCGGGGCAGTGGGGCTGGACTCCCTTCCCTGCCGCCCCCGGGCGCCGGTGGGGTCTGCAGCTCCCGCTTCCTCTGCCCCAGTCCTGCAAGTTTGCTTGCTTTCCCACAAAACTGGCGCGGGCAGGGACCCTTCTCTGGGGTGGCGAGGCCAGGCGCGCGTTTCCGCCTCGCCCCCATTCATCCCGCCAAGGTGGAGTGCCGGGAGAAGGGGCGCCCCCGCCTAGCCCGCAACGTGCGTCGCTCCGGAACCCAAACAATGACTCCCCTGCCCGCCGCGCCCGGCCCTCCGCCTGCCCCACCCGCCCCACCGGCGCGCGGGGCTGCCCCTGGTCGACCCCATTGTTGCCCAGCGCGGGCGATGCCCGGCTCCCGGGGGCGGTCCCCGCGAGCGGCCCCGCAGCCCCGGCCGGCGGCCCGGGCCGGCTCCGCCCACACCTTTCCAAGTTCGCTGGCGGGCGAGCCGCAGGGACAGCCCGGGCGACGGCCCCCTCCCTCCACTGCGCGCCCCCACCCGGGCGGGTGCGGCGAGGGGTGGGGGCCCAAGCGGGCTGCGCACTTTCTGGGTTCCCGAATTCTCCTAAGCCTGCCTGGCGCGCTCTGACACAAAAGAGGGGACTTTCTCGCTTCTCGGCGCGAGTCCTTGCCCGGCGAGTTGCCCTCCAGGAGTCCCTCCCTCCGCGAGTCCCCGCGGGCCACCTAGGCCCCCTCGGCCGACTACTCCCCGAGCTCCCAGGGACATGTTTAGGTTATTTGGGGTGCCGCAGCAAAGTGGTGCAGGTGAAAGGGAAGCGCTGCCGAGGCCCGGGGCCGAGGGGCGGGGGCAGGGGTGGGGCGGGGTGGGGCGGGGTGGAGGCGCCGCGGACCCAGCCCGGCGGTCCGGGCGGGGAGGCGAGGGCCGGGCAGTGGGTGTTGCCTTCTACCTCTGCGAGCGGGGAGGGGTTAGTTTCCCACAGGGGATTTCAACCATCACACTCAGATCCCGCCTCCTAATCCTCGGGCGGAGCGGCTCGGGGGCCCCATTTTATGGCAATAAAGCGACTTAGCGCCTGCTGAGCGAGCCCCTCCCCGCCGCCGCCCCCGCCCTCGGCCCCACCCCGGGGCTCGCCCGCAGCGGCGGGGCTTTGTTTCTGGGGAGGAGGACCCGGAGCTCTTTTGTTTGGGGGTTTCTTGTTTTCGGCCCCCCCTCACCTCACCCCACCCCACCCCACCCCAAGCGCCTCTCCGGTTTCCTGAGCTGCGGGCTGCGAGGGAGGAGAAGCGGCGTCCTGCAACCCCCTCGGCTGGGCCCCGGGGTAATTCGATGCGGGCCTGGCGAGGCTCCCCACACTAGACCGGGGCTCGCGTCTCGGCAGCCTCCACCCACCGGCCCACCCTACATTTAGCGCATCATGTGATCCGGGTAAGTCATTTGCAAGTACAACAGTTCCCCGGGTTGCCCCCCATTCATTTCCTGAGAACTGCAGAGAGCCGCTGAGAGGCTCTGCGTGTGCGTGTGCGCGGGTGACGCCGTGTGTGTGCGAGTGAGTGTGTGTGTGTGCGCGCGCGCGCGTGTGAGAGAGAGAAAGGGAGAGAGAGGGGGACTCTGTGTGAGGGAAAGAAAACAATTTCTCCTGCTCTGCAGCTTCTGTTCAGGTCTGTGCCGATTCCGTTTCTTATCAAAATAAACAACCCCCTCTTTTTTTTTTTGCCATCCCAAATCAGACCGTATTCTCTTAACGTGTTTTATTTTCCTTCTGTCATCTGCTCAAGTTAAATCATTTTGGTTGGTCTGTGTTCTTAAAGGGGGAAAGTGCTGGGAAGCGGGAGGGGGCCGGGGAAGGGCGATGCTGTTGCAAAGCAAGTAGCGTCGGTCGGATTCGTGGAGAAGAAAGAAGGAGGTTTCTTTCCCCCTCCCCTAATTTTTTTTTTCAGAAGAAGTTATCAAGTAACGTGAATTAAGCAAATGTTTTTCTACCCCTAGTGGAATTGTTGGTTGCAGTGTTTGCCTGACAGTTGCCAACGATGAGAAATAAAACCCCAGGGCTGAACTTGGGGGGGAGGGGGGCTTGTGGAAGTAGTTGGCCCCCCGACCTCGAGCGGGGTGGATGAATAGCTCCGCACCGGGGCCGTGTGGGCTGTGTGTGCGCACTGGAGAGAGTGGAGGGGAAGGGGTTAAGGCAGAGATGACACTGCTGGCATGAATAGTGCTCCTGGTGCTACATTCATTATTGTCTCTGGTCGTAATGATGTGTAACTGTCACTTGCTACAGTGCCTGGTCCATGCAAGTAGCCAGGGGCTGGCCGGTGGCTGTTATTTTCAATTACGGGGGACCTGGCCGGAGTTGACAAGGGGCAACTTTGCACGTCCACCTGGGCCGGGAACCCGCAGAGCCGGCCTGGGAGCCACTTCTTGCCTTAGAAGCTCACTCTGAGGGTTCGGACTTGACCTCCGCGACATTAGTTGGTGTTCACGTTAGATGCTCCCCTACGGGGAGAATCAATCCTGCTTTTGTTGGGTAGAGAGCTGTCTGCAAGAACTTTGAAAACTTTTATCTTTGGGGGAAAAGGGTGGGGTGCACTCAACAGTTTTGTTTCGCAGTGCATTTGAGGCAAATGCTTGGAAAAAGTACCAATTCCTTTGTTATATGCCCTGCAGCTTCCCAACCCCCTTCACCCTGCGCTTCGAGTTTTGCATACTTTAATAGTAATAGTCTTATTTCAGCTGATAAAACCTGACTGTGTTGAGTTAAAGAGTATTAATACAACGGAATGTGTGATGTGGATAAACAGTTTGTGTAGTTAGTATTGTCAGCCCTCTAATTTAACTGTGTAGATGGCTTAAGTGTCGTTCTGTATGGATAGTTTTGAATAATTCCACTAGCTAATGGAATTCTCGGCCGAGCATTCTGATATTTTATTTTACACCAGCGTTAGCTTCTGTTTCCCTGTAACATCAGAGAGACGAGCAACTCTATTTACATTTAGTGCGTGTGCATCTAGTGACTTCGGTAGACATCTGCCAATCAAATACACGTCATGCTGCAAAACCACCTAGACGCTTCCATGCCCTTTTCTTACTGGACGATAGAGTTGTTTAGATAAGTAAATACTTTGAAATAAATTTGGTGGCTTTTAGCAAGAAGCGTTTTGTGATGGGAATAGGAGTGGTCACTTTGAAGAGTGGGTGTATATCGTCTTCTAAGAAACGCTTTTAGAACTGACATTTAATTAAAACAGTGGACCCCCCTCCCTCAAGGAAAAAAGCTTGCTTGTGCTGTCCTCAGACCTCATTCACATGTTGTGTGCATTTTTTAAAACCCCATAGAAATTGGTTCCGATAAAGGACTATACTTAGAATAGAAAATTTTAAACTGTAGAAGCATGGTGGAAATAGGATGTTGAAGGACAAACGTTTCAGTTGCGTAAGTTATATCTTTATTGTTGCAGACCGGTCAATCTTGGTACTAGATTGAGTATATTAAGCTCCTCTGAGTTGGGGAAAGAGCAATTTGAGCATATAAAAATTAGGAAAGACGTTTATTATTCTACCAATTAATAACTATTATGAAATGTACTGGGAAAATTTGAAATTTGAAATGTTTTCACATACAATTTTCATAATTTTGAACTAAGACCCTGTAACAAACATAACTGTGCCACGTTAAACAAAACATTCTTCAGGCTTTCTGTTTATTTTTGAAATCCTTCATTTATTTATGTACTACTTATCAATGCAGTCAGCTGAACTTAATTGTGGAATGCTTTTTATTACTATTTATTGAAAAAAATTGTGCTAATGAGTCCTTAATATTCTCCACACCGCCCCCCCCCCCCCCAAGTTCTTTTTTCAGAAATGACTATCATTTGGGAGGAAATGGTCCTGGTCTAGCACTTGAGACCTTGACCTTAGCAACTCTTGGCCGGTGGTTGTTTACTACAGCTGCAGCCTATGTGTGTGCTGAAAGGGAAGGTCTGCAAACACTAGTGCACTCACTCTCCCCAGGCCAAGGGGAGAACAAATCGGGATGCTTGACGTTCATTCTGAAGAGCATGCGTCTGGCCTGTAATATCCATCGTGTTCTGGTCATGTGAAAATATACATGTTGCTCAGGGTTATTTTCCCTGCCTCCTGTGCAGGGAAATTAGGCACTTTAAACAGGCTCCAGTGAGTTTTAGATGTTACAGTATATCATGAAGCAGGCTGTTATCAACTTAGTGAAATAATTTGGCCTTAAATATAGGTGTGTTTTATCTTGGCAGAGACAACATAAGTGCTTAGGCCTCTAGGCCTATGCTGAGAGCATTTTGAATTCAAGCCAGTGTTGGTTAATCTAGAGTTTGGAGTAACCTTACCCGGTGAAGGGATATTGTTAAGTAGATGAACATATAAAGGTCCTGGACATTTTTTTCCATTATACAACATGGAAAGCACGGAACTTTATGTTTTTGCAAATTAATAATATTACAGTGATCCCATTAAATTGGAGCATCAAATGGTTTGTTTTTTTAATATTGTGAGAGAAACAGTCAAGTTCATAAATCTAGCTGTAGATTGTGTATTGAACTAGAAAACTAGTAATGGCACAAACTCATTTGAAAAGTTTTTGTTTATAAGTTTTTCTACTTGCCAGTTGCATGTTGATTAATGAACATGAGCTAAAATCCCAAGACAGTTTCATTCAAAATCTCAACACCATTATTACCTTTTCTGCTTAGAAAACAGTTTTTTTTTTTTTTTTTTTTTTTGAGTCAAGGTCTCACTCTGTCACCCAGGCGGGACTGAAGTAGCATCATCATAGATCAAATTCCCGGGCTCAAGGGATCCTCCCATCTTAGCCTCCCAAGTAGGCAGGGCTGCAGATGCACGCTGCCACACCCAGCTAAAAATTTTCTTGTAGACATGAGGTCTTACTGTGTTGTCCAGGCTGGATCTTGAATTCCTGGCCTCAAGTAAACCCCTGCCAAAGTGCTGGGATTATAGGCATCAGCGACTGTGCTGGCTACAACTTTAATTTTTTAAATAAGTCTGAAATAGGTTGTAGTTGCTTCTCTGTCATTTTCTATTTGAAAATACTGTATTATCATAGACTGGAAATGGCTTATATTTTTGCCCAGTGTTTATTTTTCCTTTCAAACTCACACTTACTTGTTTTTCAGCCTGCAATTTATGCACAGCTTTCAACTTTTAACTGTGTACAAAATGTAAGGGTAAAAATATTAAAATTAAATAACTGGCAACGCCCTATAACCACAGCCTTAACTCATCTACCACAACCACTCCTCCCAAAAGCAAGCAAATAAACAGATGGGCCTTGCCCTATGCCCAGAAGGTCAACAGTCTTAGGCTCTGTTAGACCTGCTTAGGATCCGAAGCCCAGCCCAGAGAGCTGCCTGACTTCCACCCTCCAGAATTCATTTTTAGGGCCTAGGTTGGCCACACCCCATCTGATGTCAGCTATTGAGTTCTTGTGGTACAGAAGACATGCTGTGGATTAAATGGTTACTTTCTCTCTATATTGTCAGTAATTATGTTACAAAAGGATTTTTCTGTTTTGGGTGTTTATTGTCATAAAGTGGCTACTTGAGTAGTCTTATTGCTCCATAAAAATTTGTTTTGGTCGACAGTAGATTACAGGATATTCACCCAAAGAATTCTGCTCTAGTATGGTCTTTCTTCCTTTTTTTTTTCAACTTAAAGTCATGCGTTTCTTTTGTTGCTACTCTCATGGTCTACATTTTTGAATATTTATTAGTGTAATAATTAGACTGCTCCAAACACATTTGCTGTCTGGTGCAAAAGTAGCAGGAAGCCCTTACTGCTGTATTGCTGCGTGGAAGGTGACAGGGGAATAAATTAGGAGACCTTTGGGATAGTTTCCCCACCCCTATCAAAGACTATAGAAGCTACCATGATAACTACCTGCTGGCTCTGACAGCCGTGAATTGTGTCCCAAGTGTGACATTCGCCATGCTTTTCAGTATGTATGGCCTTTCACAGTAATTCCTGGTATGATGTGTATGTGTACAGTTGGCCTTCTTTATTTGTGGATTCTGCATTAAGGGAGTCAACCATAGATTGAAAATATACAACAATAAAAATGATACAAATAAAAAAACCATAACGATTTATATAGCATTTACATTGTATAAGTGATTGTAAGTAATCTAGAGATGATTTAAAGTATGTAGGAAGATGTGCACAGGTTATATGCAAATACTGCATTATTTTTTATAACGGACTTGAGCATCCATGGATTTTGGTATCCGCTGGGGGATGGGATCTTGGAGTCAATCCTCCAAGGATACTGAAGAATAACTACATACTGTATATACATATATATTCATTATCTTGTATGTCTATGTGTGTATATATTTATTATTTATATTCATATGTTTTTACGTGTGTTTTTGTAGTCTATATTAGTATATAACGCACCCATACACATAACGCACCCACACACACCATACACAAGAGCAAGAATTATAGTAAAATTTCATGACTAAGAAAAACATTAAAAAGCCACACGTGTATACAAAAGGGAGAAAAACAGTCTTTTAAAAAAATTCTATGTTTAGTAATACTGTGCTCACTTTGAGATTATCGAACTAACTCATAATAAAACAGAAAAACAACGCTGCCGTAAAGAAAACAAACCTAAATGGCAACCAAGTTAAATTATTCCAAAACAATGTAAAGAAAACCTTCCTTCATTTCATAATGAATGGTAACCTCTAAGATTATACATCCTTGAATCGTAACTAATTTCAGGGGCAGAAATATCTCACTTCGAGTCTTGCTCTCTTGCTTACTAGCTGTGGATGACCTTGGTCAAATTTCTTAACCTCTCTGAGTCTGTGAAATGGAAAAAATAATATGTAGCTTACAGGGCTGTGGTGAGGGTTAAATGGGGTAATGTGGCCAAAAGTCACTTTGTAAAACTACAAAGTTCTCATGTGGCAACTGATTTGATGGGAAAAGCACTCCAGCTGTACCTCCACCGCCCCAACACTGCCCTCCCCTGAAAGGGATAAACTTTCCTGCTTCTCAAAGTGAGCATATAAATTACGCTTATGGGGAAGGAATTTCCGAGTGTGGGTAGAAAACTTCTGGCAGTCAAAGGTCATGAATTCCATTCCTGTCTCACCAGAGATTTGCTCTGTGACCTTGAGAAAGTCACTCTTAAAAAGTTTCAACGTAGTTGGTATAAAAGTTACTGATTATTAATATTTATATAATACAGGTGAAGTATCCAAGCTTGTCAAAAGAAAAACACATGAAATTACAGTTCACATGGTCATTTACAGAAAATTGAAAATAAAGATGAACAACGATTAGAGATTGAAAATCTGCAGACTACTTATTTAATGAGTCACCTGAAGCTACTATCAACTGGTCATTAAAAAACAGCCCTTAATTTTAGAAATAGAATTATTAAAGTTGTGATGTACTATAATTTCAAGCAGTACATTGAACTGCAAATCCCCAGTTAAATCAAGATTGCGTTGATTAAGCTATGTCTGATTTATGGTTTAAAAGTCACTTGGTTAGACTCAAACATTGTTGCAACATGCTATATGTTGTTCTTAACTAAAACATTATATAAAATGCACAATAAAGGTAGATAATAAGGCTCTTGCATGTTATTTGTACATTTATTGAATACCTATTTATAATCACACACTTACATGACTTCTCCCCAACTGCATTTTCTCCAGTTAAAAAAGAAACAAAACAAATTTTTTTATACCCTTGCAAGAGCAAAGAAACGAACTCAAACTAGCTCTTCAATATAACTCATTTAGACTCTTTCCATGTCACAGGTATCTTGCCTGACTTCGATTCATGTTACGATTATCACTGCAAATATCAACATCACTTTTTGTGGGACTTTCTTATTTATCATCTCTTGCTTTAAGAATACACTGTGTTCCAGTCAGTATTCTCAGGCCCCACAGCTCATAGTATTCCTTCTGGTGTTAATTGTTTGTTGATTTGCCTTGTTCAAAATGCCACTGTCGTGGTCTTTTCCAACCTAAGTAGCTAAATATATTCAACTCTGTCAACCATTCCTCAATTCGCTTTATTTTCCTGAAGAAAAAAAATAATTCTTGCAAAAAGAAATCTTGTAGTATAGTAGAATTAAACCATGCTGCATTTATAAATATTTGCTCTAGTGTATTGATGCCTCTCTTAAAAGCTACCATTCAGGCCAGGTGTGGTGGCATGTGCATGTATTCCCCGTTGCTTGGGAGGCTGAGGCAGGAAGATCCCTTGATCCCAGAGTTCAAGGCTGCAGTGAGCTATGATCAATCGAGCCAATGTACTCCAGCCTTGAAAACCCTGTCTCTAAAACAACAACAGTAACACCAACAAACAGCCATTCAGAGTAAATAGTGGGTACAAAATAAAATACTCCTTATTGTATACCTAGTATAATACAGAAGTTAAGAACTTGGTTTTTCATATGTTAGTTTGTTTAATATGTACTCTTTAGTAAACAGGTACTGGTATACCTTGGTTTTTATATCATTGACTTTTCAAATAACTGGCACATGGAATACTGTATGTGTCACCTCTGAAATGCCATTTATGTACTCGATTTTGACTTACAAACATCATTTGATGAATGCCTTTTTTTGGGCTGTTGTGTTGCTGTTTTGCCAAGTAACCCCCACTCCTGCTACAGCACTGTGACTTTGCCACTTCTGGAAAAAATTTCAAAAATTATTTGGAAAATTTTATTGTTTTTTATCTTATTTTAACAAAACGAGTGGAAAAAGGGAAAATGAAAGCATCTAGTTTTGAGAAACAGTTTATTATCTTGATATAAAATTGAGACGATAATCATTAGATGTGCTGAAAGTGATGAATCTTTATTGGAAGTGCTACATGGAGTTAAGCTGATGAATTGTGAAAACAATGAAATAGAACACACAAAATGATATACAGATACTTTTAATGACTAATAGATTGTATATAAATGCAGATTTTGGGATTTTCCTTTTGTCTGTGAGAATGAGTCTCCTTTAAAACATGTCTGGTCCAATCACTTTTACATATTTGAGTTTTGTATGCTTTCAGGAGAAAGCATACAGAATTTCATACAATTATTAGATTCCATCTTTTATTAAATTAATATTCAGTGATATTTGTATAATATAGGTATCGTAATCTTTATAATCTATGTATCATATGTATTTGTATCATTTAATATATATTTGAATCATACAACTTATATGTCGTGTAGTGTATTTGACATGTAATACAGCACATATGTGCTATGTGCACTATATGCTATTTTACTGTTGTACTCTATTATGAACTATATTATGATTTTTATTTCATAGATGTGGAAATTGATTTTCAGCAAAGGAAAGTAATGAAATTATAGTGAATAGCCAGTTAGCTTTAGAGAGTTGAATGGTAGAAAGCCCCCTGGACTTTCCCCTTGTGTTACTCTTACCTCCCTCTGGCATTAAATGTAGTATTCCAGAGTTAGCCTTACTGGAGAATAGAGTAAAATTGGGAGTATTATACAAATAAATATGGTTTAGAGGCTGTATTATTATATTTGTTGTAGATTGTATTGACATACTATGTTTACTAGAATACATTTACTACAAGATATACCTCAGTAAAGAAGTCAATTAAGTGTTTGCTAATATATGTAGTAAAACAAATTATGACACCTCATCCAAAAAATTATTTTAGAAGTAAACTGCTATAGGATGTTCTACAGCAGTGGTAATAGTAGAACAATAAATTCTGGCTAATATGCATTCTGCTATTGGATAAAGCTATCAAAGTTAGGGACATAATATAAGCAATAATAATGTTATTTTTATTAGAACGTGCTTCAGTTATCCATTTGACTTACACGTATTTAGCTCCTACTACGCTTCTGGACCCTTATATGAAAATGGGTAGGACCAATATCCAGTATCATTAGTGAGTTGAAAATCAAGGAGTGGGGGGTAAGAATTATGTGGCAAATTATAATACAAGGTAATTTGTGATAAATGGACCAAGTGCTGTAAGTTGTTTAAAGTACCTGGGGAAAAATTTTTTCTATCTGGGAAATCGAGGTTTCAGGGTTTTAGTAGATATGCAGAAAAGATTTGTTATATTAACAGTGTATATGTGTATCTTTTTACATAAACTGTATTTTTTAATATAAACAGTGTGTGTGTATATATGTATGTGTGTGTGTGTATGTGTATGAATATATATATATACACACACACACACACTTTTTTTTTTTTTTTTTTTTGAGACAGAGTGTTGCTCTGTTGCTCAGGCCGGAGTGCAGTGGCACAATCTCAGCTCACTGCAACTTCCGCCTCTCGGGTTCAAGCGATTCTCCTGTCTCAGCCTCCCGAGTAGCTGGGACTACAGGTGTGGGCCACCATGCCCGGCTGAGTTTTGAACTTTTAGTAGAGATGGGGTTTCACCATGTTGGCCAGCCTGGTCTCCAACTTCTGACCTCAAGTGATCTGCCTGCCTTGCCATCCCAAACTGCTGGAGTTACAGTTGTGAGCCAACACATGTGGTCCAGTTTATATTTTTTAATAGAAAAAGCAAACCTGCTAACAGATGAATGCAAATTAAAAGCATTATTTTGGCAGCTGTGGTGATTTCCCGTTTATTTCTTTCTGTTCTCTTTTAGAGCTGATGGTTTTATGGTGTTTTGGCAAATTTTTATCATTTGCCATATCACCAGGAAGTTTTCTTTTCCAAAAATAGAGTCTAGGATGTGCTTGGCCAGTAGGGTATATGGTGTTATAATGAGTTTAGAGATGGTTTATTTGGGCAACAAAAGCAAAGAAAGTTGACTGATGAATAAAATTTTAAATGTACTTCATGGGATGCTATCTAATGAAGGTCTTCCATATTTTTGAAAAAATCTGATGTATTTTATTTTTAAATGCTAGGAATTTTAACTTTGACCAAAAAATCTTTTAAATAATGGGAATATTTAATTTGTATTAAAATATTGTTTACATATTAAGAGGAATACAGTTTTTTAAAACATGAGAACAGTGGAAGGGAAAACTTGAAAACGTAAATTTTGCAGAAGATCATAGTTGCCGTTTATCAGAAGTGTTGCTTGAAGGAATATTTAGAAAGAAGCATTGAAGTATGAGGATATTTCAAGGCTAACAGACTTTGGAATATACATTAGCTCTTCTACTTTAGATATGAATACAGGTAACTTTAGCAAACACAAAATACTTCATTGAGGAAAGAAATGAACTCAATGAGTAGATTAAAAGCATTGATAGAACCTTTTTTTTTAGCACTGTATTGACTATGGTGGGATTATACCAAAACTCAAGGCTGAGGCAGTTACCTTGTGTTTTGTTTGTAAATAACAGTAATGAAGACAGTTTAGAATACTTGATAAGTATGGGCTGACAACAACAACAACAACAACAAAAATTGCTTTGTGCTTGGTGGTTTAGAGTGGTTTCAGTTTCATCTTGATGGTCCTGTATGGTGGATTGGACACATGTTACCCTTGTAAATAATGAGAACACTAACTAATCAAAAGAAGGTAAAAGTCTAAAAATTGGCAGAACTAGAACCCTAATTGCCAACACCAGTAAAATAGTTTTTTCCCGTTTTATAATTACTACTGTCTTTCTGACTTTCATTTAGTCTCGATAAGTTAAAACTTTGCAGGTCCACAATGCATAAAAGAAGTGTCACTAGTGTCTAGTTAATATGAAATGCTCAGTGAATATCAGATGAATTCTTACCTTCTTCCAAAATGCACTTTAAAAAGGTAAAGAGAATCCATCTGTAATAGCCCAGAGAGATCAACCCATTGACCCTGGAATAGAGAGTGTGGAGTTGGAGACATCCATACTCTTTGAAGAAAATTAGGGCGTTTACCATGTGCCAAGGCTTGTGCTAGGTGTGTAAATACATACGAAGATAAAACATGGGCTTTGTCCTACAATATAGGCAGATCAAGAAAGAAGCAGGATAAATATCTAAGCCGAGAGGCAAGCCCAAGCTGGTATATTCTGGTTTAGTTTATTTCTTTTAGATCTTTAATGTGCCTAAAAGGTACCCTGGGTATTTTTAGTTTTATGCTGTAGTCTCTTTGAAGTACTTTTAATCTTAGTAGAAAAACTTTTCTTATTTAAGCGTGTACTTTTGTAAGTTTTTTCTTTCAAAAACTTTTTGCACATTTGTTTTATATTAAATGTGTATAATACATTTTAAAGGCATTTCATTTTATGTTTCCAACCAACACACAAGTAGGTGTTTATGATGTTTACATGTGATTTAGTTTTACTTTTTTACCTCTGTGACTCTTTAAGTTTTCAAAGAAACACAACTGAAGATCGTTAGAAAATAAGCATTGTTTTGCAGAAGCTTGCTTTCATGGGCATTGTTTACAAATATATTATTCTGATATAAGTGGGTATACTTGTATGGAAACTTTAAAATTCATTTTTTTGGCGGGGGAGAGGGGGAATTGTTTCCTCTAGCCAAAAATAGCATTCCATTAGTCCATAACTTAGGTTTTTAGCACGATTATTTGTCCTTTTATATTTTTCTTCATGTTCTTAAGCGTTAGGAACACATACACACAGTTTTTTAGTCACTGCTTACAAAAATGGAAGGAGTTTATTTGAAACTCTTTTATCTTTTTTCATTCAGTGCTGCCTAAGAGAAATCCTTCTCAGCTGCTACTGTTCTAATCAATTAAAAAATTGTTACATCGTATTCCAAGGAGTGGTTATTTCATAGTGTACTCAATCACTCATTTATTAGAGGGAAATACTGTGTTTCCAGTTTTTGCTGCTTTTAAACTAATGATGTAGTAAATAACTTTATAGGTGTCTTCTGAGAGACCTAAAGAATAGATTCCTAGGGATAGGATGATCCATTCAAAATGTATCAATGTTCATAAATGTTGCCACATTGCTTTGACAAGTATATAGTAATTCACATTATTACCAGCAATGCAGGCAAATACCCTATCCCCAATCACCATCAGCAATAGTTCATGTTTCCCAGTCTGATAATTGTGTGGTGATATCTTATTGTTACTTGAATTAGTATTTGCTGATTGTTAGTGACTTTGGATATCTTTTCCAATGTTTGTAGGCAAATTAGAATTATTATAAGAATTGTCCTTTCATATTCTTTGCCCATTAAAAAAATTGGTTATTGTCCTTTTGTGGGAATTCATTTTATATTAAAGCCACTAACCATCTGCCTGACATCTCCATTGCAAGTAATTTTTTTCATAAACCAATCTTTTATCTTTTGCCTGTTCAAGAAGTATCCTTTGGTATACAACCTTTAAAATATATAAGCAGTTCCTTCTCTTTCTCTCTGGTGTCCTGTTTTAAGATTTTCTCCGTTGATAAAGTAGGCATGCAATCTTCTCACTAGATTTAATTTCCCCCCCATTTTTGTCTTTAATCTATTTGGAATTTATTGTATATGGTATAAGAGAGGGGGTCTACTTTTTACTTTCAGAGCATAGAAATACCATTGTATCAGCAGCAATTTTGAGGTAATCTGTTCTTTTTCCAGAGAATATAAATTTCACATTTGTCATATAATGTTTTCCTATATCCTGTAGTACCTAACTTTCTTTATAAATTTTCTTAGGTATTCTAATACATGTAACTAGCATTCATATGTGAGGAATATTTTATCCATCATCACACCTCCCCTGGGAAAAAAATATTCAAAAACCCTGTTGTGATTTTAATTGGGATTGTATTACATTATATATACTCCTGGGATAATTAACATTTTAATGTTATTTGCAATACATTGTATTATCCCAATTAAAGAATGTGGATGTTTTTCATTTGCTCATGTCTTTTTTTTATATTTCAAAAATATGCATGCTTACATAAGGTTTGATCTTATGCATAGCTGGATTTTATTTTTAAGAGTTTTTTTTGTTTGCTTGTTTTATTTTGTTTAATGGGATAATGGTCATTAGCTTTTTTCCTTTTCTTTTAATGTATTCATCTGATATTGGTTTCAAGATATTCATAACGTCTATAATGAGTTGGGAAGTTTTTCATTCTCTTCTATTTTTTGAAATACTTTGTGTAGAATTGGTACTATTTCTTCCATAAAAGTGTGGGAGAATTCACTGTAGAATTCTATATTGTTTTATATTGTTACTGATTTTTTGACTCCTTGTTCTGTCAGTTATTGGGAAAGGAGGGTTTAAGTATTGAAGTACAGTCGTGAGTTTCTCTAATTCTCTTTTTAGTGCTGTCAGTTTTTGCTTTATATATTTTGAAACCCTGTTATTAGGTGTGTGCACATTAGGATTGTTGTGTTTTCTTAGTGAATTGCTCTCTGTTCTTACCATCTCTAACTTTTATTTGGAGTGTTTTGGCAATTTAATGTAAAATAATTTTTGTATGATTGGGTTTCTGGAACTCGCTATTTGTTTTCTATTTTTCTCATTTTGTTCTCTCATAGTTGCCCGTATCTTGCTTTATTTGGGCTTGACTATTTTTTAGTATTTTATATAATCTCCTTCATTGGCTTATTAGTTACATCTCTGTTTTATAATTTTAGTGGTGACTCTAATATACATCATTAACTTCTCATAGCCTAACTTCAGATAATACTTTACCTCTTACTGTATGATAGCAGAATCTTAGTATATTGCCATTGCCATTTTTTTTCTGTTTCGTTGTTTGTGCTATTTTCTTCATATATTTTACTTACACATGTTATAGCCTACCCATTTCCTGGCTACTGTGTTTGCTTTAAACAGTAAATTACCTTTAATAAGATTCAACATCAGACAAAAATGTGTTTTAAAATTTTTGCTCGTATTTTTGCTAGTTCCAGGGTTTTTATTTCTTTGTGTGGATATAGTAGCCACACTATATAAATTATATAGTATCATATTAATTTTACCTAAATAAATTTTTTCTTTACCTAAATAATTTTTTTTTTTTTTTTTTTTTGAGGCAGAGTCTCGCTCTGTCATCTAGGCTGGAGTGCACTGGTGTGACCTCAGCTCACTGTAACCTCTGTCTCCTGAGTTCAAACAATTCTTGTGGCTCACCTTCCTGAGTAGCTGGCATTATAGATGCCCGCCACCACACCTAGCTAATTTTTGTATTTTTAGTAGAGACAGGGTTTCACCATGTTGGCCCAGCTGGTTTTGAACTCCTGACCTCAGGTGATCTTCCCACCTTGGCTTCCAAAAATGCTGGGATTACAGGCATAAGCCACTGCACCTGACCTACCTAAATAATTTATTGCAGTGCAGTCTGCTGGGAATGACATTTCTCAGCTCTTGCTTGTGTAAAGATGTCTATATGCTTTGGTTTCTGAAGTATTTTAGGTGGATATTCAATTCTGGGTTGACAGTTTTCCCCCATTATGTTAAATATATTGCTCCAGTATCCTCTCATTTATATAATTCTGAAAAGATATCTTTTGAAATTATTTTTGTCTATATGCAATGTTTCTTTTTTTTCTTTTCTTTGGCTGCCTTCAGGATTTTTTTCTTTAACTTTGTTTTTCAGCAGTTTTACTATGAGGTATATAGGTGTGTTATCATTTATAATTATCATGCATTGGATTCTCTAGGCTGCTTTATTGTTTTTCTTAGTTTTTCATAAATTTCTATCCATTACCTTTTCAGTGTTTCTATTGCCCTCCCTCCCTTCTCTTCTCTTTTCCCTTTGGACTATGTTGACAAGCACATTAGACTACTTGGTATTGCCCCACAAGTCTTGGGTCTTCTGCACCTCTCCCCTATCTGTTCAAGTTTTAGTCTGAATAATTTGCATTGACCTGTCCTCAAGTTTACTAATTCTTCCTGCTGTCAGGTCTGTTGTAAGATCAGTGAAAGAATTCTTCATTTTTCATAGAAAGTTATTTGCCTAGCATTTTTTATGAATTAAAAAAATTTGTACCCGTTTGCTTAATTTCTTTGTTCATGCATGTTGTCTACCCTTTTCTCTAGATTCTTTTACATTTTAATTATAATTATTTTGCAACTCTCAATTTGTTACTTTCAGGATCTCTGCTATCTGAGGGTCTGCTTATGTTGACAACTTTATCTGTTGACAGTGGGTAGTTTCTTGCTTTGTTTTTCTGTCTTGTATTTTTTTTTTTTTTTTTGAGATAGAGTCTCGCTCTGTCACCCAGGCTGGAGTATAGTGGTGTGATCTTGGCTCACTGCAGCCTCTGCCTCCCAGGTTGAAGCGATTCTCTGCCTTAGCCTCCCAGGTATCTGGGGTTACAGACACATGCCACCACTCCTGGATAATTTTTGTATTTTTAGTAGAAACGGGGTTTTGCCATGTTGGCCAGGCTGGTCTTGAACTCTTGGCCTTAAGTGATCTGCCTGCCCCAGCCTCCCAAGTTACTGGGATTACAGACGTGAGCCATTGTGCCCTGCCCTTGTAATTTTTGATTGACTTCCCACCATTATATATAAGAGAACAGTAGATACTGAGATAAATAATTATTATGGTAAGAAGTTGATGTATTATTATTGTCTTTCTTTAATTTGTTTCTTTTTCTCCTTTAGTTTTCTCTTCACATGTTTGGTCTCCTGGATCTTTAAATTACTGCATCTTTTCTTTCATTATTTTTTCTCTTTGTAGTTTTACTTTGTTCTTGGGAAGAGGTGTGTGTTTGTGTGTGCACATGACCATGTGCAGCTCCCTATCTTAATAGACTTGCACCTTCTTACAATTAAGATGTTGGAAAGGTTGATTTGTAAATTGGGTTTTGGGGGGTGATAATATATTGAAGGGACTCGTTTATTTCCATTTTCGTATCAGTTTTGAAACTTTTTGACCATAATTTAATAAATGTAATGTGAGAGTGCATTTCTCTTTCATTGCCTCGACCTACCAGG
This sequence comes from Theropithecus gelada, assembly GCF_003255815.1. NCBI lineage: Eukaryota > Metazoa > Chordata > Mammalia > Primates > Cercopithecidae > Theropithecus > Theropithecus gelada. The sequence continues at coordinate 13,256,611 of NC_037685.1, read as the reverse complement.
CTTCACAAGTGAGTCAACCACTTTGTCCTTCATTCTCTTATCTACCAGGAAATAGATGAGCATAATGTATGGAAAGTCACACCATTCAGAGGAAACCAACTTTTCCTTTACAACATAACTAATAAAGCACTTAAAAAGGTCTTTGTCTTTTGATCGTTAAGAATTTCATTTAACAATATAACAAACTTGGTAAAGTTCATTAAACATTGTGAGACATGGCTTGTTTTAAAAACTTTTATTTAAAGAAGGCTGACTGAATCATAGACATTTAAAGTATTTTTTAATGTCTCTTTTATTATGAGAAATGTTAAACATACACAAAAGTAGTGAGAATAGTACAAGAAACCCTCATGCACCCAGACTAACCTTAACAAATCTCAGCATTTTGCCATCTTGTTTCATAAATCTCTGGCCTCACTCCCCCTGAGCAACTAATTTCAGACATATAATTTTAACTATAAAACTTTAGTATATTTGTCTAGCAGATAAGGACTTCAAAAAACACACACATACATGCACATACAAAAACTGACAATGTGTAATGACACCTAGTGTAATTACCATGGCATATCTGTCAAGGCCAGGAAACCAACATTGGCAGGTTATTGTTGTTTGGACTTCACTGGCTTTTCCATTAATGTCTACTTTCTCTTTTAGGTTACGAACAAGGTACCATATTGCTTTGAGTTGTTATACCTGTTTTCTGTTTTGTGTCAGTTTCTTAGTCTCTCTTTTTATTTCCTGACCTTAAGAGTTTTAAGGAGTATTGGTCAGGAATTTTATAGGATGTCCTTCAGTTTTGGTTCATCTGATGCTTTTCTCACGATTGAACTGGCTTATGGGGTCTTGGAAAACAATATCACAGAGGTGAAGTACGCTTCTCAGTGTATCGTATCAGGGGTATCATTGTTTCATATCACGATGTCCACAAGATACCACTGATGGTCTTAACCTTAATTACTTAGTTAAATTGGTATTTGCCAAGCTTCTTTACTGTATTTTTTTCCCCTTTCCATACTCTATTCTGTGGAAGTGAGTCACTAAGTCTTGCCTACTCTTAAGAAATAACTGCGTATCATATTTAGAATTCTATAGATTACTTTCTTCTCCATTTATTTTAAATGTATATTGGCATGGATACATGCATATTTATTTTACATGTGGAGTCATAAGCTAATACTGCGTTAGTCTCTTACTTAGATTTTTCTGGCTTTGACCAAAGACCGCTTTCAGATTTGCTCTTGTGGCCCAGTGACATCCCCCTGTCCTTTGTTTTTGAGTACTTTGTTAACTTTCTGGTATTACAGGATTCTCCAGGCTCATCTCATATTTTCGCTGCCACAGCTACCAAATCAGCCAATCTTCCAAGGGTCTCTCATTTCATTGTAGAATGATATCCAGAAAGCACGATCTGGGTGCTGAGTGTTCTGTTTGCTACCAGGGGAGGTGCTGTTCTAATTGTGAATCAAGTTGATCAGAATCAGTCTTTCTTTAAACCTTATTTTTTTTAAATAAACTGATAAATAGAGGAATACTAATAATTCTATTTGAAATGATTACCTTATTTTGGCTAATTGATTGGAATTTTCATAACTTATCATGTTGCAATAAGAGTAGAGAAAATAGATTTTTTACCAAATCTTGCAGCAAGGTGATTGACATTTTTCTTACATTCACTCTTGGCTAAGTTTTCATTATCTTGGTTCCCTGGTATAGTGGGACATTAGGGATGTTTTATTTGAAGAGTTTGAGTCTATGGATGCATTATATTGCCAGCATTATTTTATAATCTGCTAGATAATACTATATTAATAGTAGTTGATTGGTCTCTTCAGTTAATAGTGTAAACCTTGAATAGAACAATTATTTCAGGCCTAATTATAGTTTATGGAAGTTTTGAAATTTCTATCCTAGTTTCCGACCCTAATTTGAAGATCATAGTCGTCTTTGATCTTTGTAAGGTTAAAATATTTTCTGAAAAGTTCTGCTATGACATGTTAAACTGTGTGTAGGAAACAATCGTAGCCATAGGAATCAACTTATTCTCACTGAATGTTCATGATGTGCAAGAGATTGTTTCGAATGAAAGCCTGAAATCTTGAGAGGTAAGGCTTTAAACACTTAAATTTCCTATATGGATAAAGTCTTAGTAGTTTGGCTTCTACCATTCATGTAAAACTACACATGCTGTAAAACGTTCATGGCCATGTATAAAGGATTTAAAGAAATTGAAACTTCACTTAAAGCAGGTTCCTGCTTGATGTGAATAAGAGTGTTGCTTTGTGAGGAAGAAAATATATCTCTGGCCTTTTTTTCCCTAGGAGCAAAGAAATGGTCTCCAGTGATCTGTCACTGGGCATTGTGTTAAGTAATCCTTAGTAATTTCTCAGTAAAAAAATGCTGGTGAAGCTTTCTGGCTATGTCTCAGTGGTTCTTTTTCAATGAGGACATTATCAGAGAAGGGAAGAAATTAAGTTTTCCTGTTTCCACTTTTCTTCATTTTTGGGTTTATCTATAAGTTTATTTCATGTGGGTCTAAGGTAAGAAAACTGAGCACATATTTACTGTATGGCAACGATAGTGTGTGGAATGGTAAATCTCAGTAAGATATGCCCACATCTGAATCCTGGGAATATGTGAATATTGCCATGTTTGGAAGGTGGTTTTTGCGCGTGTAATTATGTTAAAGATGTGAGATGAGAACATCTTGGATTTCTTGGGTAAGCTCTAAATTCAATGATAAGTGTCCTTACAAGCATCAGAGGAGGAGAAGGCAATATGAAGACAAGAGGCAAGGATTGGAAGGATGTGGCTACAAGCCAAGGAATACCAACTAGTGCTAGCAGCCACCAGAGGTTGCAAGAGGCAAGGAAAAGATTCTTTTTTTTTTTGGTCAGAGTTTCACTCTGTCGCCCAGGCTGGAGTACAGTGGTGTAATTCTTGGCTCACTGCAACCTCTGCCCCCTGGGTTCAAGTTATTCCGCTTTGTCAGCCTTCTGAGTAGCTGGAATTATAGGTACCTGCCATCACGCCTGGCTAATTTTTGTATTTTTAGTAGAGGTGGGGTTTCACCATGTTGGCCAGCTTGGTCTCAAACTCTTGACTTCAGGTGAATCACCTGCCTCAGCTTCCCAAAGTGCTTGGATTACAAGTGTTAACCACCACGCCCGGTGGAAAAGATTCTTTTCTAGAGCCTTTGAAGGAGTTGTGGCCTTGCTTTTCCCTTTCTCTACAACTGCGAGAGAATAATTTCTGTTGTCACCAGGTTTGTGGAAAATTGTTAGGGCAGCCACAGGAAATTAATCAGTCCACTATGGGCAATGTATTATGCTAAATGCTAGTGGTTATAAGGTCTTTGCTACCAGAAATTCAGAAATTTTTGAAAAGTAAACAAAAATATAATACAATGTTACAAGTTCTGTAAAAAATAATTGTATAGAAAGTTCTGAAAGCTTTGAAGGGGATAACTAACTTTGTTAATTTGGAAGATTTAGAACAGTGGTCCCCAGCCCTTTTAGGACACCAGGGCTTGTTTCATGGAAGGCAATTTTCCCACAGACTGGGAGAGAATGGGAATGGTTTCTATTCAGATCATCAGGCATTAGATTCTCATAAGGAACATGCAACCTAGATCCCTCGCATGCACAGTTCACAGTAGGGTTTGTGCTTCTGAGAATCTCACGCTGCTGCTGATCTGTCAGGAGGCAGAGCGTGGCCCACTGCTCACCTTCTGCTGTGTGGCCTAGCTTCTAACAGGCCATAGACCAGGTACGGGTCCATGGCCCCGGGTATTGGGGCCCCATGATTTAGAGGATTCATTGAGAAAGAAGCATTTTGTCTGGGTTTGAATGATGAGTAAGACTATTCCAGGCAAAAAGGGAGTGGAGGATTAGAGGCAGGGGGACATGTGTATGAAATAGCACATTATGCTCCTTTAAATACCATCTGTGAGATGAGCACCCAACTAAAACTCCAGTATTTTCAAGTATTGAGAGTAGAGCAATTTCTTGAACCCATATTGACAGCTTGATGCTGCCATATCTCAAATTTTAATAGTATGTCTCTGCCCTAAATATTATTAAAGATATTTTAAACAATCACCTTTCATTCATACTTCATCCCTTAATCTTCTGACTCAATCTATTTGGCAGCTTAGAGTGTAGTATGATGTCAGTGACCCACATATAAGACCTTAATTATAGGCATACCTCAGAGATACTGTGGGTTTGGTTCCAGACCACTGCAATAAAGCAAATATCTCAATAAAGCAAGTCACTAGAATTTTTTCATTTTCCCAAAGCATAAAAGTTATGTTTACATTATAATGACCTATGAAGCATACAATAGCATTGTGATTAAAAAAAAAAAATCTACATGCCTTAAATTAAAAATACTTTATTGCTTAAAAATGCTAACATTCTTTTGAACTTTAAATGAGTCATAATCTTTTTGCTGGTGGAGAGTCTTGCTTGGATGTTGATGGCTGCTGACTGATCAGGGTGGTGGTTCTGAAGGTTGGGGTAGCCATGGCAGTTCATTGATTTTCACAGCATCTTCACCAGGAGTAGATTCCAACTCAAGAAACGACTTACTTTGTTTATCTATAATAAGCAACTCCTCATCTGTGAAGGTTTCATCGTGAGATTGCAGCAATTAAGTCACATTTTCAGGCTCTACTTCTAATTCTGTTTCTCTTGCTATTTCCACCACATCTTCAGTTACTTACTCCACTGAACTCTTGAACTTCTCCAAGTCATCCGTGAGGGTTGGAATCAGCTTCTTCTAAACTCCTTCTGATGTTGATATTTTGACTTCCTTGCATAAATCACAAATATTCTTAGGACATCTAGAATGATGAATCAGTTCCAGAAAGTTTTCAATTTACTTTGCACAGATCCATCAGAGGAGTCACTATCTATGGCAAGTATATCTTTACGTAATGTATTTTTTAAATAATAAGACTTGAAAGTTGAGCTAACTGCTTGATCCTTGGGCTGCAGAAAGGATGTTGTGTTAGCAGGCATGAAAACAGCTTTAATCCAGTTCTACATATGTCTGTGTCAGAGCTCTTGGGTGATTAGGTGCATTGTCAATGAGCAGTAATATTTTTAAAGGAATCTTTTCTGAGCAGTACGTCTCAATGGTAAGTGTGAAGTATTTAGTAAACCATACTGTAAGTAGATGTGCCATTATCCAGGCTTTGTTGTTCCATTTATAAAGGACAGGCAGGGTAGATTTAGCATAATTCTTAAGGGGCCTAGGATTTTCAGAATGGTAAGTGAGCATTGGCTTCAACTTAAAGTCACCGGATACATTATTTCCTAACAGAGTCAGCCTGTGCTTTGAGATTATAAAGCCAGTCATTGACTTCTCCTCTCTAACTGTGAAAGTCCTTGATGGCCTCTTCTTGCAATAGGTTGCTCTTTTGTATACATTGAAAATCTGTTTTTTTGTTTGTTTTTGTTTTTTAGTGTATTCACCTTCATCAGTGATCTTAGCTAGATCTTCTGGATAACTTGCTGCAGCTTCTCCATCAGCATTTGCTGCCTCACCTTCCACTTTTATGTTATGGAGATGGCTTCTTTTCTTAAACCTCATGAACCAAACTCTGCTGGCTTCCAGTGCAACTTTCTCACCTCCCTTGGTCTTCGCAAAATTAAAGAGAGTTGGGAGCTTGACCTGGATTAGGCTTTGGCTTAAGGAAATGTGTGGCTGGTTTGAGCTTCTATCCAGACCACTCAAACTTTCTCCGTCATCAGCATTACAGCTGTTTGGTTTTCTTATTCATGTTTTTGATGGAGTAACACTTTCAGTTTTCTTCTGGAACTTTTCCTTAGCATTCACAACTTGGCTCTTTGGCACAAGAGGCCTGGCTTTTGGTCTGTCTCTGCTTTCATCCTGCCTCCTTCATTAAGCTTACTCATTTCTAGCTTTGATTTAAAGTAAGAGACAGGTGATGCTTCCTTGGACTTGAACACTTAGAGGTCTTTGAGGGTTAATTGGCCCAATTTTAGTGTTATTAAGTCTCAGGGGAGAGATGAAGGAATTGCCAGTTGGTGGAGCAGTAAGAACACACACAACATCTATTTATGAAGTTCACTGTCTTAGAAGGTCAGGGATTGTGTTGCCCCAAAGCCAGTCCCAATAGTAACGTCAAAGATCACAGGTCACCATAACAGATACAATAATAGAAAAGTCTGAAATATTGCAAGAATTACCAAAACGTGACACATGCTGTTGGAAAAATGGCACTAATGACATGCTCGAGTCAACGTTGCCTAAAACTTTTAATTTGTAAAAAAACAAATCAAACCACACACACACACACACACACACACACAGAGTATCTGCAAAGTGCAGTAAAATGGAGCGTAACAAAATAAGGCATGCCTGTATAGAGAACTTTTTATACTCTAACAGGGTCAGTAAACTTTTGCGTAAGGGCCAGACAGTAATATTTCAGGCTTTTCTAGCCACATAAGGTTACTGTCATGCATACATATCACACACACACACACACACACATTTATTTAACAGCCCTTTAAAAATGTAAAAACTATTCTTTGGGAGCATGCCTTTCAAAAACAGGCCATGGCTGTGTTTCGTCCATAGGTCGTAGTCCACTGACCCCTGTTCTGTGGTAATAAGTTAGGTGTTCCTTTTTTCTTTTTGCAGAAGAGTCACGTGTTTCTGCTATAAAGAACAGATATTAAATATGAATAACTTAAAATATGAGCCAAAATATGATTGGTTGAAACTTATGGCTTTCTAGCCTTAAACAAATACTGAACAAATTTAGAAATAGCCAAAAAATGATCTAGTTTTCTTTGATATATTTGCCTTTTTTATAAGTGGAACTTTTAAAAACACATCTTTTACAGGTCTAAAGATAAAGAGGAAACACATCATCTTGAGGATTTCTGTAACTTCTTTAAAATAATACATTTCTGGTTTAATAACTCATAGTACTTTTCAAAGACCTTTTTCCTCCATTGGCACTAATGTTTTTCAATGCGAGATGTTCTGTTGAATTTTTAAAGACACTTAAACAAAAATGTGTTCTTTAGGGTGAATGATTAATTGGGCTTTTCAGATTATCTTGTGAAAGAGTTTTGTTATTAGGTTGTCTTCTGATTTTTCAATCACAGCTCGTGAAACATCCTTAAATGCTTGTAGCTTTAGAATTTTTTGGCAGGCTACATTAGAATTACTTTAAATTCTTTTAAGGTAAATTGATTATAGATATTTTAAAGATTTATTTAATTTTTTAAAAAGAAGCCTCTTGTAAGGTGATTTATTTTTGATTTCAACAAAAGATACAAATTAAGTATTATAAGAACTTTATTGGTACCTTAAATAACAAGAATATTAAGAATATTTGAAAAGTTGTCTTATGATTCAGATTTTCTTTCAGGCTACAGTACAGTACCATCTGTTCTTTTTTGCCTTCACTGAGTACATCAAGTTCAAGTGAATCAATAAAATTTGCTAATGTAAAAGGTTAATTTTTGATATAACTTATTCTTATTTATTTATTTATTTTTTTGAGACATAGTCTTGCTCTGTCGCCCAGGCTGGAGTCCAATGGTGCGATCTTGGCTCACTGCAACCCCTGCCCCCTGGGTTCAAGCAATTCTCCTGCCTCAGCCTCCTGAGTAGTTAGGATTAAAGGCACCCACCACCATGCCTGGCTAAGTTTTGTATTTTTAGTGGAGACGGGGTTTCGCCATGTTGGTCAGGCAGGTCTCCTACTCCTGACCTCAGGTGATATGCCCGCCTCAGCCTCCCGGTGTAACTTATATTATTGAAGTCAATTTCAAATACACAATTAGAATACATCACATCTTCTTGGGCTTCATGTAGTACTCATATCCTATCTGCAGATTACAAACCCTTGAGTTCTTACCTTTAGCGTTGTTCTTATTTTTGCTGTGTCTCTCACCTCTGTGCCCTCGTTTGATAACAGGGTCCCAAGTAAATTTAACTCAACCAAGACCAACCAGCTGTGATATGATTGGTGAAGTTGGCAAAAAATAATTTAGAGTCTAGTTATTTCCAGGGCCTGTTTAGTTGCTTTCCCCTCTGAGCACTACATTACCTGTAAAGTAGGAAAAATGCATGTTTTGCATTTGTTGGGAGGGTTACAGAACAACTCTGTAGAAAGCATCATTTCAGTGTTTGGTCTAAAGAAAGGCCAGCAAGAGAGTAGCTGATATTGTTATTAGAGACTGTTCCTACTCACCAATCTAGAGGAAGAGACAGAATACATTGGGTTACTATTTATTATTACGATCTATCGTTAGAACTGTAATTCTTGTAGCAGAGGGAGAGTCATGATAAATCCATGCCAGAGGTTCTAAGAATGATCTGTTGAGGACTGCCCTATAAGCCACACCTTGATGGGTGGGTTGCATTTGAATGGGTGGAGAAAGAGGATGGGGCTGTCCAACACAGGGAAGCAACTTGAGCTCTGGGCGAGGCAGGAATTGTTGGGTGTGTAGAGGGCAGACGTCCACTCTGGCCAATTTAGCATTCAGAAATGCTTTCTTGGGAAATAGACAGTGCTTTCAAAGACTTAAGCCTACAGAGAAACATGTGACATTTCACTTTAGAAAATCTAAATTTCCAAATTTTCTTGAAAAAATTGAAAATCTTCTAACCATTGGCTAAAGTTTACTATCCTCTCTTAGTCCCACATCATTTCAATATTATAGTCTTTCCTGTTTTTTTCCCCCAAAAGTTTTAGCTATGATTGTCACTTTATTTTTCCATTTTACTTTCCTAATTATTTTGTTTCTCTAGAAATGTGATATATAACTTCCAGTTTATTAAAAGCTTCTATGTTTCTTTTTAGTAAAAACGGATAAGTTTTCATAATTTCACTTCGGTAGATACTTGATAGTAGTTGCTGTTGTGAATGTCCCCTTTGCTCTTTATATTTCTTAAGTGATCATTGTTGGTGTGTTCTTGTAGGAAATTTCTATTGACTTGAACTAACTTTTTGTGTTGAAGAACTGTCTTGTAATTTTTATTTTACTAAGAATTACAGTCAAGAATAGTTTTACAATTTTATCAAATGCTTTTGAACATCTTACGATTTTCTTCTTTGAAATATTGATGCTTTGACATCGTGGTATGTTGCTTTTAACTAATAAATTAAAAGTGTTTTGGAGTACGTCTTACATCATTGAAATGATCTGTTCTTTTAAAAATTATTACAAAATATATTATCTATTCTTCAGTGTTGGAAAACTTTATGTATCTGTTAACTTTTAAAAATAATCAATTACTTACTCCCCCCAGTGCTCCCTGCACTCCAGCAAAGCTGTTTTGCAGTGATTGATCCAGTCAGGTCTCTTATTTAGGGGGAAAAAAAGATTGACATTAACATTTACGTTCAATAATTTTCTAGCTACTTTTAAATTTAGTAGCAGAAATTTAAAGATAATATATGTTAAAAAATTTCCATGTGGTAGTTAAAAGTGATTCTTAATTTCATATTTATATTTTTATATCTTCAAAAATAAACTAGTTTATGATTTGTCTGTTTTATCAATTATTTTTTTCAAATATTCATGTTTATTACATTTTTTGTTTTTTGATTGCATTTTCTATTTCTTTTTTTGAAGTGTTTGGATTTTATACTTAGTTGTTAATTTCTAGTTAGAAAATCTAACATGCTATTTCTGTGTTTTGGATTTTATGGAAAACTCTTTGTCATAAAATGATTAATTTAGATAAATTTCCACATATCCTTGACCCTTGAACAATATGGATTTGAACTGTAGAGGTCCACTTATACGTGAATTGTCTTCTACCTATGCTACCCTTGAGACAAGACAAATTCTTCCTTTTCCTCTTCTTCCTCCTCCCCCTCCTCCTTAGGCTACTCAGTTTTAAGGCAATGAAGATGAAGATCTTTATGATGATTCACTTCCACTTAATCAATAGTAAATATGTTTTTTTCTTATGATTTTTTTGAATAACATTTTCTTTTCTCTAGTTTATTATAAGAATATAGTGTATAATACACATAACATATGTATAGCAGTGGTGTTAATCAAGTGTTTATGTTATCAATAAGGCTTAGGTCAATAGCCGGCTACTAGTATTTAAGGTTTTGGTGAGTCAAAAGTTATGCATAGGTTTGTGACTGCACGGTAGGTTAGTGCCCCAACTCCCATGACCCTCACCTCCCACATTCAAAGGTCAACTGTATGTTTGAAAATATAGGGTATTTACTCTTCATATAAAATTTGATATAAATGTGTTAACTTCTGTCTTTTGCTCTTAAAGAGTTCCACTTAGATTCTTGAAGAAAAATAATATGTCAATGAATATATTTAGAGTTTTTGAAAGAGTTGTACAGAAATTGGAGTGAGAATGAAGTGGTCATCTGAATTGCTAATAGTATTGAAAAAGTTTATCCATCAGGTATAACTCCCAATGCAATCCCTCCCCCCCGCCCCCCGTGATAGGCCCCAGTGTGTGATGTTCCCTTTCCCGAGTAAATGACGAGTTGATGGGTGCTGACGAGTTGATGGGTGCAGCACACCAACATGGCACAAGTATACATATGTAACAAACCTGCATGTTATGCACATGTACCCTAGAACTTAAAGTATAATAATAATTAAAAAAAAAAAAAAAAGAAAAAGTTTATCCAAAGAGACTCTACGTAAACCAGAATGATATATGGTTTATTTAGACAAATTACCATTATTATTATTATTGCTATTGCAGATAACATATTCATATACTCAAAGAGGTAAGGGACATATGTTAAAAGAAATTTGAAAGAGCCTTTTAATGATTTCTATTGTGAGTTAAGCATTTATAATACATTCACTTCCTTGTGTGGAAGATGAATAATGCCACAGTGAAGAAGTAAAGTAGTAAAAATAATGTGACTTAATAGCACATTGAAAACTTAGCCAGTATTTTCATGGAATGGAAATTAAAGGACCATATGTATAGTATATAAGACTAATCTTTGTTAATAAGACAAATTGTCTGATGTCGTACCCCATGACTAAATATTTTTGCTTTCACAGTTGCTTAAAACTTTGTAAACATCAATTGTCTTGACCACTTGTTGGCACCAGAATCTAAAGGTCATGTTCCACTTTGTATTTCTTATCTTTGCTCTTCATCGATTCCTGCTCTGACCCAGTTGAGGTACACGTTCTTTTCCAGGATAGGGCAACCCTTAATGGTTTGTCTTGGCTTTCCCTGATTTCTGCTTTCTGATATGTGGTTTATTTCTCTGCCTTTTATTTCAAGGATAGAGCCACCCTTAATGGTATGTCTTGGCTTTCCCTGATTTTTAGTTTCTGATATGTAGTTTATTTCTCTGCCTTTTATTCTTTATATTGGTTCACATACATGCGCGTGCGCACAAATACACACACAGTGAGAGAGACCTCACATTTAAGTAAGTCCAACATACAATGATCTAAGAAAGTGAAGAGTTAACTTTTCTTTTTATTTTTATTTCTCTAGAGATATTATTACCTTGAAATTCAACCTATTTATTTTAACTTAGTGACATTGCTGTTTCAAATTTTGGTTGGAGAGTTTGGAGAAGAATTGATTGCATAGGGACCCTCCCCTAGAATAGTTAGAAACCAAACTAGGAATACATGTGTATCTCCTAAAGGCATCTGCTATGGTCTGTTGATGTCCCACCAAAATGTATTTTGAAACTTAATCTCCAATGCAGTAGTATTAAGAAGTGGGGCCTTTGGGAGCTTATTAGGTTATGGGCGCTCCACCCTTATGAATGGGATTAGTGCCCTTATAAAAGAGTTCAAGGGAGTACCCTAGCCCCACACATCCCTTCCACCATGTGAAGACAAGTGCCATCTGTGAGGAATGGGCCTTCCTCAGACACCAGATCTGCTGGTGCCTTGATCTTGGACTTCTGAGCTTCCAGAACTATGATAAATAAATTTCTATTGTTTATAAATTACCCAGTCTGAGGTGTTTTGTCATAGCAGCATCTATAATATAAGACAGCATCTTTAGTTTTTTTTTCCTTTGAGCTCTTTTGCATTGGACCTGACTTTCTTGCCAAGATTTTACGATCATAATATAGAGGAAGCATCAGAAAGTCTTTCATGAATTGTTTGGCTTGGCTGTGGGAAGATAGATTTGAGTTACTACACACCTTACTGTCTTGGCATATAGAGTAAAATACCTAACAATAGTTGTGTTGGAGCAGGTGTCTAATGATCATCTGTTTAGCGCAGTGCAGTCCTGTGTTTTCTAGGCAGTTACATTTTGTTGAATATTATTTATTCATGGTCTTGGTAACTCAGTGAAAATGCAGAATTCCTGTGAATACAGTTGTTTTAAGTATGCCCTGATTTTTATCTCCAGAAAAATAGCATTATTGCTTAGCAATGCGATGAATATTTTGAAAACTTTTTAAGAAAATATATACCTTGAAGTATAGTGTTGAGTAAAAGAAGTGGGAATTCAGTTATAAAGTGCCCCAAATTGGTCTGAGTTTTATTATGGTAGAAACTATTAATTTCTTCTTGTAGTGAAGTATATTAATCACAATTTCACCAATATTTAAAGTAATAAGTGATGTTTTTTAGATAATTAAATGATATTTTAATTAAATATTTGACACTACTTTTAGTGTCTAAGATATCCAGTTAAAAAATTGGTACAGACAGCTGCTGAATTACCTGTGTTATCAAAATGATCTCAAATACCAATTTGGATGGGTACCTGTTTAAGGCTTTCCAGGCATTTCCTATCTATAGGTAAAATATACATGGAACCTTTAATAGGTAGTAGCCATCAAATATGATTATGAAATATAATTGACTGTGAGTGTCTTGAGGACAGTGACAGTGCTTTATAAATAGGCTTGAATTTCCACTTACTGTGGTATAAGCTATATAGGAGAAGGGCTCAATTAAGTTGGTGAAATTCAATTACACCATTTCTTTTTAAAGCTGACAAGAAATTGCCATCTCACTGCTACCTTAATTTCATTACAACGAGAGGTGACACTAGGAATATCAGTGGCCGTGCTGAAGTCTCTCCCCCGATACTCTCACGGTGTGAAAGACATCTTTTTCCACTCACTTTACAAAAGCCGTTTTCTTCTTCTCCTTTGGAGACAATTAGGCATAGTACATATTATTTTTAGTGCTTGAGTGTTCAATTATTTGAACAAGCACTTTATCCTTTCATGGGAAAGGTCCTCCATCAGATGTTCTGCTTAGGTTAACTCATCCAGGTTGGAAGCCAAGTAGTGCTATTTCTCCCACTTGTTCAGTGAATCCAAGAATTCAGCCTATGCATTCCATTACCTATGAATTTACACTTTTAATGAAGATCTTTTCCCCTCTTCTCTACCCGTCTATCCCCTGCTTACCTTTTCAGGATTATTACTATTATTGTTGTTTGCTTTTTGGAAAAACCTACAGTAATGTCAAATTATTCTGTGTATGATGCTTTTAATTATACTGTTTTAAAATACAATAGTTATTTTTCTTTGATTTCCATTTTCCTTCATTATACAGATTAATATTTTTAAAAAATGTATTTAAAGAGATAGTCTACAATCAAGTTAGGGATATTTAGAGACAAAACTCAGTCTGTTTTGAAGATATAAGACTCATATATTTGTGTTGCTAGAAAATATTGCTATTTTAAGAATTCTGAAATTGCCAAGTCAGTATTTCCTTTGACAGTGTGTCTCCAAATCTTTCTTATAGACCATATCTGTATAATTGTTTCCAACTTAAGAGGTTTATAAATAGTCATCCAATAACCCTTGTTTTATTTAGTAAAGGAACAGATCTTTCTTACCAGCTGTGAAACAGTCATTGACTTCTGCTGTACTTGGCCCTGGGGATGTACTGAATGTAATGGTGACCCAACTCCCTGTGGACTCTGCAGCTTATGATCTTAAAAAAGAGATGCCAACAAATAATTTTTGAAGTTAATATAGGTGGGTAAAAAGCTGTAGAGGAAAAGTGTACAGGTGCACTTATAAAAGGGGGGGGGAACCTAACCCAATTTTGGTAATGCTTACTAGTGTAAGTTTCAAGTATGAGAGACTGTGCCCTCCATATTTTATCTCCTGGTCACCACTCTTTTTGGTTTGCTCTTGTGATTCTCTTTTCCCCTGCTGTTCTATTGCTTCTTAAAATAAATCTAATGAATTTAGAAGTTGTAAGATTTAATTTGGAGCACTAGACATATTTATGAAGTCATATACTAGGAAAAAGTTTTCTTGATAGAACATTATTGACTCAGGAAATTGTATACTATCTCAAGAGATATTATATTTTCAGCCTGTTACATTGGGCAAATAGGGGTACCATTAACAGAAAATAAGAAAGCAGAGAGAAATGTGAGGGAGCAGGAGAAAAATACAGTGAACAGGCACATCTGAATTGATCGATAAAGTGGGTCCAGGTTATTCAAAACTTTGGTTTTTGACTGAAACTCTTGTGTTTTGAAGAACAATCTTTAATGATTCATAGAACATGCAAGTTAAGAAGTTTTGGTGCCTTATGCATCTTTATGAATCTCAGTTGATGTGAATGTGCAGAAATGTCGAGCTGTACCGTTACGGTTGGGTAAATGTCAGATAACACAGTGCATGGGTTTAATCACTCACTAAATATCTCTGTGTTTCCGCAGAGGAGTAATGGTGCGCTACTCAAAACTGTCCAGAAAGAAAATATGCAAAGCATTGAAATAATGTACTAAAAATATGTTAAATGTGATGACTCACAAGTCCCCAAAACACCTTATCTGGGATATTTCCTAATCTGTACATGCTTCTCTATTGTTGCATGGGGTATGTGTTTGTGTGTGTATTTTAATACAGGATGTAATTTTATAACCCATTATCCCCAGTGGAAAAATTAAGGGTAATTATTTCCATGGGAAAAATTATTCTCACTTTTCTAGTATTACATTTGCTTTTCATGATCTATTACAATATGAGGCTTTTCTTTACCCCATATACTTCTAACAAAACTATCATTTGTTTCTCAATTACTTTGTAAACTGATGCTATGATAAAGTAGGTCCCATGTTGTCATGACAAGTTTTTATATATAATCTTTGTACTTCACTTGATAGTATTGTAATAGATCAAGCCATTTGAAATTAGTCATAATTGAATTACGTCTCATCAGTACATATTCATAGTGACCTGGAAGTTGTCTTTTTAGTTTGGGATCATCTCAAAAAAAATGAAACATTTCCTTAATTTTGGTTGTTTCTGTTTTTCCCTCAAAAAGATCAATATAGTTAAATATGAATAGCATATTGTTGTATAACCAAACAGCTGCAACTGAAGATGTGGAGTTTGCTCTTCAGAATTCCCTGGGGGGTGTGCTTAGGCTACTTCTAGGAGAATATTAGTGACTGCCAGTGGGCAATGTATCCCTGCTCCTGTGACCCGCTCTGCTGTGTTAGATCTGGAGTACCTTTGAGGGCGTTTTCTGTGCTGCAGTGCTGCTGATATTTCTTAGCACCTGAACTAACATCTTTGAACACATACGTTTTTAAAGATCAAATAATGGTTTTAATTTACCACCATGAGAAAGCTTCAAATGATCAGCTACAAGGATACTCCTATTTTAAGAAATTTTTTAATTATGGAAATTTTTCAATAGCTGCGATGAAATTGTAAAGTGTCCTACAGTTAGTTTTGGGATACAAATTTTAGAAATAATAATTAAAATTACTTAGAAATAATTTTAAATGTATAGCAAGTTGTGTGAGCAGCACAAGTTTCGCATTTCATTATGTTTGCTCCATCACACACCCCTCTCCCCCATTGTCTTTGGTCTTTTAATGAAACATTTGAGGACAGGCTTTAGCCATGATGCCTGTCATCCCTAAATACTTTAGTGTGTGTTACTGTTCCCTCAAAAAACAGGTGAATGGAATTCCAAGGGAGGAAGTTCGTGTCAATATGACACAACCATCCAATCCACAAAACGCACTTAGGTTTCAACAACTGTCCTAAAGCTGTCTCTTTGCCCTTATGGTCGTGAACTCATGCAGGAATTATATTGCAGTCAGTGGTGACGTCTTTTCATACTCACCAATCTGGAACATTTCCTCAGTCATTCCCTGTCATGTCCTCCACAATTTTAAAGCGTACAGGTCTGAGATCCTGTAGGATGACCCTCAGTCAGTGATGATGTTATTTGTTTTGTTTTGTTTTGTTTTTTTGAGACAGAGTTTCACTATGTTTCCCAGGCTGGAGTGCAATGATGCGATCTCAGCTCACTGCACCCTCCACCCACCAGGTTCAAGCGATTCTCCTGCCTCAGCCTCCCGAGTAGCTGGGATTACAGGCACCTGCCACCATGCCTGGCTAATTTTGTATTTTTAGTAGAGACAGGGTTTCTCCATGTAGGCCAGGCTGGTCACAAACACCTACCTTCAGGTGGTCCGCTTGCCTCAGCCTATAATCCCAAAGTGCTGGGATTACAAGTGTGAACCACCGCGCCTGGCCGATGATGTTAATTTTTGATCATCTGTTTCTGTTAGTGTTTGATAGGTTTCCCTTCCGTAAAGGTACCATTTTTCCCCTTTGTAGTTGTTTGGTGCTATCGGGAGTTAAGCATTTAGTGTTAAGATTACACCAATATCCATCTTTCCCTCATCAAAGCTCCATCTATCAGGCATATTTGAGATGGAGTCTTGCTTTGTTGCCCAGGTTAGAGTACAGTGCCACAATATTGGCTCACTGCAACCTCTGCCTCCCGAGTTCCAGCTATTTTCTTGCCTCAGCCTCCTGAGTAGCTGGAATTACAGCCACCCGCCACCATGCCTGGCTAATTTTTGTATTTTTAGTAGAGACAGGGTTTCACCATCTTGGCCAGGCTGGTCCCAAACTCCTGACCTTATGATCCACCTACCTCAGCCTCCCAAAGTGCTAGGATTACAGGTGTGAGCCACTGTGCCTGGCCTCCATCAGGCATATTCTTTATTGAGTTACCCTGCCTAAACCAGCCACCACAGTGATCGTTGCCAAATGATGATTTTCATTTTCTGCCATTCTTTCTACTGGTAATCTACTTTATGGAATAATTCTCCCTTTTTCCCCATTTATTGGTGTTTTTCGTATATTATGTCACAGATTCCCAGTTTACTTGGTGGGTTATATAACCCATTACTGTCTCTGTTTTGATGCTCATATTGTCCTATATTTGGTGAATGCAAGCCACGGTGGTTCTTTTGTCTCTTAGACACATCCTGATTAATCTCTCAGCACTTCCTTATTTTATGACACAATAGGCAGTTCCAGGCTCATCTTGTATTTTCCCTGCCCCGTCCTCATGATAAGCCATTTCTCCAGTTAACCCTGGTTCCTTTAGTGGAGGGTGGTATTTAGAAACTATAAATTTAGCTTTCTGAGTGCTCATTGATCCTGGGTCCTCTTGGTGGACAGCTGGGAAATATGTGTATGTCTATGTGGGGAAGTTTAAACTTTCCCTCTGAAGATTTGATCATTGAGTCTGCTGGAATAAGCTGACAAAAGACAGATTAACAGGAGAAAAGGCATACAAGTTGTTCATGTGCAAGCGCATGGGAATTACACAAAGTAGGAAACTCAAAGAAGGGCTTGAATACCCTCTTCACAGGGGAGAGGAGAAAGTGAGGGATGTAGGCAATTTTGGAGGAAGAGTAAATCATCTTTAGGGGAGGTGAAGAGGTCCAAAAAATGGACAGTAGTCTGGTACAGAGTTCCTCGTGGCTTGCAGGGAGGTGGCTACAGACTATAGGAAGGTGAGGGGAAGAACTGTTCTGGGAACAAAGGCTGTCTTATATGCAGATGAAGCCTCTCAGTAACAGCACTTGGAATAGATGAAAATCCTTAGTGGGGCTGGTGATGGCCTTCAGATTCTTCTTTGGTGATTAATTTTCTTTGGTTGATGAGATTTCTGACGGGACTGAAGGCAATTTTTTTCTTTTGAAAGAACTTTTCTTAACCCCTCCATGGGTTAGGTTGAAAAACAAGGGAAGGTCAGACCTTGATTTTGAGGCAGTTTCTAAGGTCTCCCAATTTCCCTTAATTCAGAGTGCTTGGCATGTGCAAGTGCTATACTTTGGAGTATCATTTAATGATCCAACGGCATGTGCACATACATTTTTAAGCACACACTCCATAAATACATACACTTATAGCAATGTTTATATCTATGTTTATATATATATTTGAGATGGACTCTTGCTCCCGTCACCCAGGCTGGAGTGCAGTGGTGTGATCTCGGCTCACTGCAACTCCGCCTCTTGGGTTCAAGTGATTCTCCTGTCTCAGCCTCCCCAGTAGCTGGGATTACAGGTGCCTGCCACCACACCTGGCTAATTGTTGTATTTTTAGTGGAAATGGGGTTTTGCCATGTTGACTAGGCTCCCAATGTGCTGGGATTACAGCATGAAACACCACATCCAGCTTCTATGATTATATTTTTAAAAACTACAAGTTCATACTTACATTTCCACTTCCAGTGTAGCACTTCAGAGTTCTCCGTAGCCTCCACCTATTCTGTTTGTAAATACCTGCTACTGTAGTAAGAAGTTTGGCTCTCATTATCCTCAGGATATTTATTAGCTTAATCATTTTACTTATTTTCCCTATCCACTGTGTCTCATCTGCCTGTTATCATCTCCTCCTCCTTCACCCCCCCAACCCCTCTGTCCATGGTCTCCAGCCGACAACTGCCAGTGTGCCTCCATGCTGCCTGCTCTCTCTCCCCTCCACACTCTGTGTACTTGGTTCCAGTGGACATGCTTCCCTGTGTGTATGCCGTTCTTCCCCATCAGGACTCCTTAGCTCTAGGTGCTGCTGGGCACAAAATACAGGAATGTTTTAAGGTTCAACTTGAAAAACTTACACCATTTTATACTTCAGTACTGTTTAGTATGTATTTCTATTTTCAGTTTAAATCAGCACTTTTTTTAAAAAAAAAATAAAAAGAATGTTTACCCTGTGTTGAAGCATCATGCTAGGTATACTACAGAAGCGAAGATAGACATAGTCTTCACCTCTACAGAGCCATGACTAGTGGGTGAAATAGCTGAATTATGTTTGATAAATTTTACAAAATGGAAAGATCAGGGTGCTATGGAAGTGCTTCCTTGGTACCCTGCATGTAGGTTTTCTTTGCATGCCTTTGAGCATCTTTGCTCTTAGGATTTACTGCATGAATTAATTGGTATTTCAGTTTGATTATATGTATGTGTCTAGGGACAAGCCTAGCTAAAGGAATGGCCCTGAGAGTTGCAGAATCTAAGAGAAGCACTTTGATTTGATGATTTTACATAGTGTTCTTCTCATGGTTGGAGGGTGATAGCTCATGTTTCTGAGCAAGATGAGATTTATATTGTAAAGGGTTCATATGCTTGTGAGGGTTTGTGTAGGGCAAAGTGCAAAGTGATTTTACTTTTCTTCTTTTTTAGAGACAGGGTCTCACTCTGTTGCCCAGGCTAGAGTGCAGTGACCTTGATCATAGCTTACTGCAGCCTCAATTCCTGGGGTCAGGTGATCTTCCCATCTCAGCCTCCCTAGTAGATGGGATCACAGGAGTGCACTACCATGCTCAGCTAATTTTTAAATTTTTTATTCTTTGATGTCTCACTATGTTGCCCGTACTGGTCTTGAACTATTGGCCTCAAGTGATCCTCCTGCCTTGGCCTCCCAACGTGCTGAAGTTACAGATGTGAGCCACCACATCTGGTCCAGAGATATTTTTCTAACACCATTATACACTGATAATGATGTCCAGTAGCAAAAATGAGTCATAAAATAGCTCCTTCTAACCTTACAAAAATAAACAGAGTTTGTGTTATAAAACAGGACCCATGACATGTAACATACTAGCGTGGGAAGTGTTTGAAAATATTGTGTTCCATGTGAATTTGTTTGCAAAAATATAAACCTGTTTATATTTTGAAGGTAATTGCTTAATAATGGTTAAATGCTACATAAACTAGTTAGCAAAATATTTTTTAAAAAATGTTAAGCCTATTATGAAGACTCTGTACAAAAATTTGAAAACAAAGCTTACCAAAGTCTGATTTATATAATGGTTCTTTCTTGTCGTATTGGCTAAGTATTTGGGAAGTATGCATTCCTGCTGTGTAGCAAAACCCATCTATGAGGTTTGATACAGCCATTCAATATTCAATATACATATGTCTAGGGCTCTAGGGCATTAGGCCTAAAGAATCATAGAGACGTGAAAGAACTTTATAAATCATCTTTCTTCTGCAGATAAAGGTAAAGTGACCTTCATTAGATCACAGAGCTTGAATTCTGTAGAGCTAGGAACCTGAATGAGAATTTAGCTCTCCACAACGCTCTAAGTCAAAATCTATACCAAAGGTCTTAGTGCTTCTAGATTTGGTGGTGTGGTTATAATTATCTTCATTATTGTATTTGATTAGCCTAGCCTAACATTTTGCAGTACCAGGCTTTTGTCAGGAGGTAAGCAGTATTGGTAGTTAATAATTACCTGGACCATTTTTAGCACTTAGTAAAAGTGCATGCAATGTTCTCTCCTCAGTGTATAACTCAAGATTCTAAGCAGTGAGTTCAGCATCAGCTGTGTATGATAAATAGAAAATCAGAATTGCCTTTAGTATTATGGCCGAAATGGTTACATTCCTGGGATCAGGATTTCTGGGATTTGGTGAGGAGGCTAATGATACAGAGGGGTCAGCGTATGGAAATTAAAGCTGCAGTGTCTAAATATCTATTTGATAGTTGAGGCTAGTAGTAGCGTGTAAAAATAAGATTAGCTAGTTGGTTGTTACCATTTCTTAGTCTCTTTGTTTGATACGTAAATATTGTTTCACAGAGTAGAAAACTGAATTCTGAATATCTGCATGGTGGGTCAGCAGATGTACCTGTAAGTCAAAAGGAATATTAAAAAAAAAAAAAATATATATATATATATTTTTTTTGGAGGAGCAGTTTGTGGAGTTGGGGTCTGAAGTATAGGAAAATTATGTGTTGCTGCTTTAGGAAAAAGTTGCTTTGCCATTGCAGACATTTAACTAATAAAAGCACATGAACATATATATATATATATGTACACACACAAATACATATATACACACACATATACACACATATATATGTGTGTGTGTATATATGTGTGTGTGTATACACATATATGTGTGTGTGTATAAAATTGTATTTTTAAGTATTCTGTGCAGTTAAATGTTTGGAAAGATTCTTAAACGTGTGTTTAAAATGTTGAGATGATGGTCTCCAGTGTCTGAGTTTGGTAAAACAGTGAATCTCAGCAGCATATGAAGTCTTTGGATCTTTGGACCAGGGTTCTATACCCTACAACTTACTGTGATTTAATAATGGATTTTAGAAATTCAAGACTGTTTTAATGAACTCTGTAGTCAAATGTGTAATTGAACCATGTTGTGATTTGTGCCTCAGTTTTCTTTCTGTATTTGATTGTTGATATGAAAGTCAGAGCAAGCTTAGGTAATGTCCCAGCACAGATGTACAGTATAAAATGATCACATTTTCACAGTTGAAAGGTCATGCACAGATGTTTGTAGAAGTGACATTCATTAAATTTTCTAAAGATGTCATGTCCCTTTGTAACCCCTCTAAGATGAGAACTCAAAAAAGAAACCTTAAACACTGGTCATAAAGTCCTTGAGAAACTACCTGTTTTGTTATCTTTAAACATAGTTCTTGGAAATTCTTTAGAGACAAAATTAATCCTGAACTTGGTATTTCATGTTTTTTTTAAAAATTGTATTCATATACTGCAACATGAGCTAGGTCTTTTCTCTTTATTAAGACTTGGAAACTGTAGTTCAGAGAGGTGAAGTAATTTTAATTTGCCCAAGGGAAAAAAATCTGGAATTTGAACTTGGAAATGTCTGACGTGATGTTTCTAATGAATCCAGGCTTTTAACTCCTTTGTTTCAAAATGTCATGCTCTGTGTTGAGCATGTAATAAACTAGATGATAAACTGTTTTCCAGTTTTTTGGAGCTCTCTGTGCAGACATTTATTCTGTTAATTCTCCGTCACACCTGAGAAGGAGATGTGGTCTGAGAAATTAGCATTCGATGTATCTACCGTCTCATTTTATTGGGATATTCAATGATACTAGAAAGTAATTTTTTTCTTCTAGTAAGCAGTAACCACTTTGTGAGCCAAGGATAAAAGGAAAATGACACTGGTAGAGTTTTCTTGTCATAGGTATTACCTGGTTTCCTAGGAAACAGAAACATGATTTATGAATATTGATTTTCAAAAGCTTAAAAGAAACCCTGGGTTGTTGTTTCTGCCATTAAAATAGTTTCTCTGAAGAGATCAACTTACGTAATTGAATCTCGAGTGACCACATTTTATTTAGCATGCATCTTGTGTGGTAGATGATACTGTGAAGTTTGAATTGAAGTTCATCGTGATTGTAATCTTTGGTCCCTGTCTTTGTTTTCTGTGCTGGAGAGAGATAGGATTTCTTTTTCCTGTAGTTATATGTGATCTAGTTGTTCACTTTTAGATTTTCTGGGCACCATGCTGAATATCAGTGAAAGGGGCAGTGGGTACAAAGGAAGGTAAAGATGATTTACGATGAAGCTTAGAGTTTAGTTAGAATGATGAACTCTTGTAGTCCATTTTGTGGAAAGCTTTTGGAATTGCTTGAACTTGGTACTTTTCAGTATTGGCAATACAAATGGAAGTTTTTTGAGCTTTCTAACTAAAAGGGAAAGAGGAGAAACTACAGAAAGGACCTGTGTGCACTCACCAGCAAATAATATGATGGAGAACAACTGTTCTAGGTGTACTTAAGTTGAGGCTTTTCAGACCAAACCAGCTAGCTTATGAAATGATGGAAAATGGTGGGCATCTAGGTGGAGAGACCACTACTTCTGTCAGACAATTCTGCAAAGGGGTGAGAGATACAGGATGTGTGTTTCTATGTGGAACTGTTGGGTCCTTGATGTTATTGAAATACCTCCCTGAACAGACAACCCAACACACCCCACCAATTCTGAGTTCAGATGTGGGGCCAGGGAGAGGTAGCTCCTCAGTGTTCAAAATGGTAACCCAAATCACTAAGAAGAGTTTAAATTGTTTTAATTCAGTACATTCTTTGTAAGGAATTGAAATATGTAATGCCACACATAAACATTTCTCTTAAAAGTTATAATGAAAGGTGGAGCACAGTAGCTCTTGCCCATAATTCCAACACTTTGGGAGGCTGATGCGGGAGGATCATTTGAGTCCAGGAGTTTGAGACCAGCCTCGGCTATGCAGCAAGACCTCATCTCTACATACAGACACAAAATAAGCTGGGCATGGTGGTGCGTGCCTGTAGTCCCAGTTACTCGGGAGGCTGAGGTGAGAGGGTCGCATGAGCCCAGGAGTTTGAGGCTGCAGTGAGCTATTATCACACCACTATACTCCAGTCTGGGTGACACAGTGAGATCCTGTCTCAAAAAAAAAAAAAAAAATTACAATAAAAAGGCACTACAAGTATTCACTGTAACAAAAACTCTACTGTCTCAGAGATTTTATTCCTTGAGGATTCTAAAAAAAAGTGAGGTTTCACTGAATATAATTATATTGCTATAAACTTTAAAAATTTTATATCTGAAATCCCATGTGGGGGTTTTAATCATATCTTGAAAAAGACATGATCTGAAAAAAAGATGACTGATCTTTGTTTTGTCTGGAGACTTGAAAAACGTGAACTCCTCAGTCTGGAGTATATATGATCAGAGTCCATAAAATGCAGACTTTATTATATCAAAACTCAGAAATCTTTATTAGAACTGAGTTTTCCCATGAAAATTGAAATACATTAACTATAAAACAAATGAAAGGAAATAATACTACATGCAATGTGTAGGGTAACTGTAAAATATATTACTTACATGAGGCATTTTATACTGGAAATACGTAGTTTCAAAAATGCTTTAAAAATGAAAGATAGATATGAAGGAGGCCAGGCATGGTGGCTCACACCTGTAATCTCAGCATTTTGGGAGGCCAGGGTGGGTAGATCACTTAAGGTCAGGAGTTCATAACCAGCCTGGCCAACATGGTGAAACCCTGTCTCTACCAAAAATACAAAAATTAGCCCGGTGTGGTGGTGGACACCTGTGGTCCTAGCTACTTGGGAGGTTGAGGCAGGAGAATCACTTGGACCTGGAAGGCGGAGGTTGCAGTGAGCCGAGATGGCGCACTGCACTCCAGTGTGGGCGACAGAGTGATATTTCATCTCAAAAAAAAAAAAAAAAAAAAAAGATATAAAAGCTTTTCTGGTTGTGGGGTGGAAAGGAATTTACTACCTCCTATGTGCCAGGCATTGTAATTGATCCTAGAGATTCCTGGCCCAGTCCTTTTGCCTTTAAAACCCACGATCTAGTGAGAGTTGATAAGCCAAGAAGTAATCCATGGCATGTAAAGAAAATCATGATATGTAAAGGAAAATGCACAGTGCTATGGAAGTCCATTGTACCATGAATCATTTCTTCCCCTCCACAAATGCATATTCATATACTTTTTAAAGCCAATAACTATTTTCTAAATTCCTGCAGAATGTAAATTTTATAGTTGTTATTAATAAAAACCATCATTCTTTGCTTTCTCAGCTATCAAGGGATGAAAATATAGCTAATTTAAATAGATAAATGAGATTTTAAACCTTTTCTACTGTGTCTGTATGTATTTTTGCATGTATATGACAGATATTTATGAGCTTAGTCTGTATATAAGGTAGAGATGGGCACCTGTAGTCCTAGCTACTTGTGGCCATCTGAAACGGCTTTGAAATGATATACTCAGCATGTATCAAATATACTAAAGTGTTGAATATGTGTTTGTGTCATGTAAATATGAACTTACAGCTATTGTATTTTTTTTTTTTAATTTTACTAATACTCCTAGTGAACTCTGAAATAGTTGGGAAAAATAGTCCTTTCCTAAGAAGGAATGAATTTCAAATGTTTGTGGTGAGTAACATGTTGAACTCAGAGTGGTCGATTGCTATTTAAACCAAAGTAATGCTCATTTACATTAGTTTATATTTTTGTTTATTTTACTTACCTGGAGAAAATGATCTGAGGTTTAATGTGTTGAATATAGACTCTCTCACTATATATATATTTTTGGAGTCAATTCTTAACTATTTTCTTTTTAAATGTGATTATATATTTTGGAAAACTCTAGAATTAGACAGAGCTAGAATGTTCCTTAAAAATTATTTAGTCTGATTCCTTCAAGTTATTCGCAGGCAAATGGTAATGACCATCTTTGGTTATTTATAGTTTACAACTTTCTTTTTCATTAAAAGGAATTCCAGCTTTGCCCAATTCTATGAGCTCTGTATTTTAATTTCCTTATTCTTTATGCTATATTATTTTGAGTGGATGTGCTCACAGTATTGGAAATATGGAACGGAGATCAGGTAAGACATTTGAGCTGGAAAAAGATCTATCTCTAACATAAAGTTCTGGGTGAAGCTTTGAAACATGATTCAGTACAGTAGAGGAAAACATAATTTGCCTTTCTTCAAAAATAGCCATTTCAACACTGTTGCCTCCAAGATTATATTTCTGCTCCAGTTATCCGCCCGCTGTCGCATTTCTTAACTGTGTGATTTAGTCAGTTAAGATTTTTGATTTTGAGTAAAGAAAATGAACTCAAGCAGGCTTAAGTAATAAAAGGGACTTTGGTTGTCTAATAATAGAAAGTTCAGATGTAGGTAGGTCTCCAGGATTAGTTTGGTTTAACTTCTCAACAGTGCCATCAAAGATGGATCCAGTTTCTTTCTGTCTCTGATCCACTTTAAATTCCACCTCAAGTATGTCGTTGTGAGAAGGAAGTTGTCTGGATTTTTTGTTTGTACAGTGAAAAGGAAGTGGGCTTCTGGAAGCTCTGTCAGAAGAGTGATGGTGAGGAAGCTTCTTTCTCAGGTGTCACTTTTGACAATTTGCATTTCCCTGATAATTAACGATGTTGAGCATCTTTTATGTCCTTGTTGGCTGTTTCATGTCTCCTTAGGAAAAATGTCTAAGTTATTTGCCCATTTTTTTTCACTGGGTTTGTCTTCTTGGTGAGTTTTAGTTCTTTTCATATTCTGAATACTAGGATCTTATATAATTTGCAAATATTCTTTCCCATTTTATAGGTCGTCTTTTTCTTTTTTTTTTTTTTGTTTTTTGTTTTTTGAGTTCGAGTCTCTGTTGCCGAGGCTGGAGTGCAGTGACGCAGTCTCATCTCACTGCAACCTCTGCCTCCAGGGTTCAAGCAATTCTCCTGCCTCAGCCTCCCAAGTAGCTGGAATTGCAGGCAGGTGCCACAACACCTGGCTTTCCCCATGTTGACCAGGCTGGCTATGAACTCCTGACCCCAGGTAATCTGCCCACTTCAGCCTCTGAAAATGTGTCTTTCATTTTCTTGATAGTTTCCTTTGCACAGAAGTTTTAGATTTTGATGAAGTTCAAATCTCTTTTTTTTTGGAGACAGAGTCTTGCTCTGTAGCCCAGGCTGGAGTGTGCAGTGGCGCGATCTCAGCTCACTGTAGGCTCCGCCTCCCGGGTTCAAGCAATTCTCCTGCCTCAGCCTCCCGAGTAGCTGGGACTACAGGTACCCACCACCACACCCAGCTAATTTTTTTTTTTTTTTGTATTTTTAGTAGAGATGGGGTTTCGCCGTGTTAGCCAGGATGATCTCCATCTCCTGACCTCGTAATCCGCCTGTCTCAGCCTTCCAAAGTGCTGGGATTACAGGTGTGAGCCACTGCGTCCGACTTCTTTTTTTTTTAAAAAAAAAAAAAAAAACAACAAAAAGATTACTTTGTTTTAGAGCAGTTTTATGCCCACAGCAAAATTGAGAGAAAGGCAAAAAAGTGTCCCACATACCCTCTGCCTCCACACATGCATAACCTCTTTCATTATCAACATCTCCTATCAGAGTGGTACATTGTTACAATTGATGAATCTACATTGACGTATTATCACCCAAAATAAATAGTGTACATTAGGATTCACTCTTGGTGTTGGCTTTTCATAGCTTTTTGACAAATTCACAATGATACATAGCCACTAATATACTATCATACAGAGGTTTTTTTTTTTTTTACTGCCTTAAAATCCCCTCTGCTCTTCCTGTTCATCTCTCCCTCTCCCTAACCCTGGCAAACACTACTCCTTTTACATTTGTAGTCGTAATTGCTAAAAGTTTGGAAGCAACCAAGATGTTCTTCAGTAGGTGAATGGATGAATAAACTGTGGTGCGTTTAGACAATGGAATGTTATTACCACTAACACGAAATGAAATATCAAGCCATGACAAGACATAGAGGAAACTTACACGCGTAACACTGAGTGAAAGAAGCCCATCTGAAATGGCTTCATACTCTATGATTCCAACTGTATGACATTCTGGGAAAGGCGAAACTATGGCGACATTATAAAAAGTTCAGTTTTTTTTTACTTTTGGTTTTGGTGTCATCTCTAAAAATCATTGCCAAGTCATTGGTCTTTAAAATTTACCCTTGTATTTTCTTCTAAGAAATTTATTGTTTTAGTTCTTGGATCCATTTTTAGTTAATTTTTGATTATGGTATGAGGCAAAGGTCCAAAGTCATTCTTTTGCACGTGGATATCCAGTTATCTGAGCTCCATTTGTTAAAAAGACTCTTGATTTTTCATACAGTGATCTTGGTACTCCCGTCAAAAATCTGTTGGCCATAGACACATGAGCTCCTTTTTGAACTCTGAATTCTGTTCCATTGACCTACATCCTTATGCTAAAACCACACTGGTCTTGTTTCTTGATGCTTTGTAGTAAGTTTCAAAATGGAAGAGTATGAGCTTTCTTACTTTCTTCTTCTTCTTTTTTTTTTTTCCAAGGTAGTTTTGGCTATTCTGGATCTCTTGCAATTTCTATATGAATTTTATTTTTATTTTTATGTTTTTTAGTGAATTGGACTGTATCAGAATTAAAAGTTTTGTTCTGTGAATGACACTGTTAAGATAATAAAAGAGAATCTACAGAATGAGAAGAATATGTAAATGATTTATCTAACAAAGGGCTCTATCCAGAATATACAAAGAACTCTCAACACTCAACAATAGCAAAAAAAAAAAAAAAAAAAAAAAAAAAATCAAAAAACAGGCAACAGACCCCAAGAGATACGTTATGAAAGAGGATATATGGATGGCAACTAAGCATGTGGAAAGTTGTTCATAATCATTAGTCGTCAAGGAAATGCAAATTAAAACCACAGTGACCTGCCACTATACATTTATTAGAATCTACATGCATTTTAGAATCAGCTTGTCAATTTTTATAGAGAAGTCAGTTATGATTCTGATAGGGATTACATTGAATCTGTATATTAATTTGGGACATAGTACCATTTTAACAATCTTGAGTCTTCCAATCTAGGAATACAGGATGTTTTTTCATGCATTCAGATCTTTAATTTCTTTGAATAATTTTTTGTAGTTTCCAGAGTATAGGTTTTATTCTTCTTTTGTTAAATTTATTGTTAAGTATCTCATTATTTTTTATACTATTATAAATAGAATTATTTTAATTTTGTGTTTGGATTGTTCAATGCAAGTATATAAAGGTGTTTTGATTTTTGTATATTGACTTAGTATTCTGAAACTTTGCTGAACTCATTTATTAGTTGTAATTTATTTTCAGTGTATTCTTTAGAATTTTCTATATACAAGATCAAGACATCTACAAATAGAGCTTTATTCTTCCTTTCCAATCTGGATGCCTTTTATTATTTTTCTTGCCTTTCTACCCAGGCTAGAACTTCTAGGACAATGTTAAATTGGAGTGGTGGGAGCAGACATGAGTATTTTCTTCCTGATTTTAGGGGGAAAGCATCTACTCTTTCACCTTTAAGTATGATATTAGCCATGGTGTTTTTTTTTTTTCCATACATGTTTTGTCGTGTCAAGGAAATTCCTTTCTATTCCTAGTTTGATTTGTGTGTGTGGTTTTTTTTTTTTTCAATGAAGGGCGTTTAGGCACTTGCTTTTATTGCATCTTTTCATATGATCCTGTGGTTTTGCTGTGGTGCATTACATTAATTGATTTTCAGATGTTAAACCAACCTTGCATACCTTGGACGAATCTCAGTTGATCATGGCATATAATTATTTTTTCATGTTGCTAGGTTTGGTTTGCTGATATTTTGAGGATTTTTGCATCCACATCATAAGAAATACCTGTTTGTAGTTTTATAGTGATATCTTTGTCACAAATAATTTTTAAATACCTAATTAGGTTATCTGTGGAATTTTCAACTTGTTATTTTTTTCGTGGACCTATCTAAATATACATTTACATTTGATAAAATGGCCTAGGAGTGAACAGTCACCACCATCATTATTTTGAAGATACTTGGTCCTTTTAGGGTTAGAAAGAGAACACAGTAATACCTGTTTTAAAAATGGGGTGAGTCTACTATATTCATGAACCTGAGCCTATGTGTCTTTGATTCTCTGCCTTTTTTTGTAGGGGGTGGGTGGAAGTTTTCCTTGACTCTTTGTGTATGTGTTTATACGACTGACTCATTTACCCCATCATTTACTTGAAAAGCAATGAATATCTTATAGTGTGAATAAAGTACAATAAACTTTATGGCGGTTAAGCCTGAATTTGTATTTAGAGTTTTACTACTTTTTTGATAATTACTTTATCAGAATTCTAGAAATAATTGTCACAGAGGTAGTAGAATTGTCTAGAGGTACTAATTTACTACACAGGCATTTTATTTTTTAAGAGCTTGAATATAAAGTGGTTTACAGTACAATCCAGAACAAAATCCTGTTGTCTTGAAACATCCCGTTATGCATACAAGTGAAGTTTATATCTGTAATCATGATGCTTTGTGAGTGATTTTTAAGAGTTCAAAGTGCTTTCACATTCATGACCTTATCTGGTCATGATGAAAGCCCTGTAAAAAAGGTGTAGAGTTAATATGACCATTCTCATTTTTCAGAAATACAAGTTTAGGCATTGAAGGACCTTAAGGCCGCAGATGTGTATAATGGCAGAGGACAGATAGTAACCCAGATGTTCAGAATCCAGCACTGTGCTCTTTCTTGTAAATCAGATTATGCACATCAGAGTACCATCTGATGACCATATTTTGATTTCTGAATAGCCCTCATCTTTCTCTTTTTGTCGTTCGTTATGCTAGAGTTGAAAGATCTAGGGCTGGGCGCAGTGGCTTATGCCTGAAATCTCAGCTCTTTGGGAAGCTGTGGTGGGTGGATTGCTTAAGATCAGTAGTTTGAGACCAGCCTGGCCAACATGGTGAAATGCTGTCTTTACTAAAAATACAAAAACTAGCCAGGCATGGTGGCACATGTCTGTAATCTCAGAGACTTGGGAGGCTGTGGCAGGAGAATTGCCAGGAGATTCCAGCCTGGGCAACAGAGCAAGACTGTCTCAAAAAAAAAAAAGCTATAGCCACATTTTTATCAGTGTAATAGTTTCTGTGGTGGGTAAAATTCCTCTAAAAAAGAGTATTTATTCTTAATGGAATTTCTGAGCAAGTTTGCTAAATAGTAAGAATTGCTTTGTCTTTGGGCCGAGCTCACCATGGTTTGTGGAGTTTGTATCTCTTTGTGCCCCATGATGCTGAAAGACAGCAAGACCATGCTTTTGTTTTCCAGTCTGTAGGATACCACTCCCTCCTCCAGTCACTCATCCCTGTGATAGGAATAAGAGTATATTGGTAGAACTAACCTGGGTCATGCCCCTCATCAGTGTTCTCTTTGTTAAGAATGCACTGGAGTGCAATAATTGGCAGTTTCTTCCTTTTTGCTTATTAACTGTGTGTACATCAGTTGGACTTCTTTGATAGCCCAGTTCTGGCTTCCTTTACACAATACACCGAGAAACACCAATTAATAGTATATTATACTTTACAGATATTCTCGTTTGGTGCCAACACATTGAAGAAATGTTATCTCTGGTTTCCAAATAACAAAACTTGGAGCTCAGGAACTTTTTTTTTTTTTTTTTTTTTTTTGAGATGGAGTCTCGCTCTGTGGCCCAGGCTGGAGTGCAGTGGCCGGATCTCAGCTCACTGCAAGCTCCGCCTCCTGGGTTTACGCCATTCTCCTGCCTCAGCCTCCCGAGTAGCTGGGACAACAGGTGCCCGCCACCTCGCCTGGCTAGTTTTTTGTATTTTTTTTAGTAGAGACGGGGTTTCACCGTGTTAGCCAGGATGGTCTCGATCTCCTGACCTCGTGATCCGCCCGTCTTGGCCTCCCAAAGTGCTGGGATTACAGGCTTGAGCCACCGCGCCCGGCCAAGAGCTCAGGAACTTTTAAGTGACATGCTTGGAATGATATGGCTAGAAGCTGGCACAAACTGGGGCTAGAAACCTGACCTCAATCAGATTATTAACTTTTTGAGAGCAGGGAGTGCATCTTCATCACTGATTTAGCCAAGCAGTTGACTGACACACATCTTGGCACCTAGTTGAAGCCCCAGTAGGTATTGAACAGACATTGAGCCCCTCCTCCTCCATATTGTGCAGCTGCCCCTGACTCTGAGCTATTGTGAGATTGCTTTGGCAGAAGATTCTGGACTCTTGCAGTGAAACTGAGCCTCTCCTCTTAGAGCACAGGGGTATCAGCTACTTTAATGGGTGAGAAAATTCTCTCAAAAAGAAATTTTTTTTGTTAAACCATTCTCCTGTCTTGTCTCTGACCTACATAACTTCTGACAGAGGACCTGTGTCAACATTCGGTCACATGCTTTTGCTGGTGCCTGAGCTTCTTGTCCCTTGTGCTTCTGCTGGCAGAATTCATGTAGCTGCTGCTTTCTATCTGAGACTCACTTCTTGGGCCATGCTTCCTACTTCCTGTTTCATGTTATTGTCAGAATTAACCCCAAATCAAGTTACTGCTAAATAATGTCACAGTTCGTTGTCGTCTTCAGGGGCACATAAACAAAATGTTCGAGACAGCACAGTTGACCCTTGAATAACACAGGTGTGAACTGCACGGTAGACGTCTACTTAAACGTAGATTTTCTTCCACCTCTGCCACCCCAAGACAGCAAGACCAACTCCTCCTCTTCCTCACCCTACTCAGCTTGAAGACGACAAGGGTGGAGGTCTTTATGATGATGTGCTTCCACTTAAAGAAGAGTACATATATTTTCTTTTCCTTATGATTTTCTTAGTAACATTTTCTTTTCTCTAGCTTACTTTATTGTAAGAACAGAAGACATAATACATATACAAAATATGTTTTAATCTACTGTTTATGTTATCTGTAAGGCCTTGTAGTTAAGTTTTTGGGGAGTCAAACATTATACAAAGATTTTTCACTATTCCCGGGGTAGGGGTCAGTACCCCTAACCTCCATAATGTTCAAGGGTCAACAGTATGTATTTTGGAATATACAAAGAACAATATAATAGTTTTAAGCCATTAAAACAAAAATGCTAGCAAGTGATCATTAGCTGCTACCCATGCTTAAAATATTAGTGATTCCTTTAGTTAATTGTTAAAACAAAAATTGATTTTTAAAGTTTAAACCACTTTAAAAATATTTATATGAAATATTAAAAACTCAGCATATCTTTCATAATTTTACATATAATATATTTCAAAAATATAAAGCAGGTTAAAAGTAAAATTTACTTTAAAATTTACTGCGGTTTTTCATCATTGCAGGTGATCATTTGCTTTAATTAGCGTTTTAGCAGGTACCAGCAATCTCTATTCCAATGCAGATAATTGCCTTTCTGCTCAGAAGTTGGTATTTACTTCACAGTTTGTACCAGAATTACCAGAAGTGTGTGTTGAAATGCAGAGTCCTGGGCTTAACCCCAGATGGCTAAATCAGATTGTTTGAAGGTGGTGCCCAGGAATTGGTGCACAATCAAGTTGTCCATTGATTGTGGCGAGCTTTAAAGTTAGTAATCCCCTGGCTATAGATCACAGTTCAGGACCAGTATTACAAATGTCTGGTTGAGTCCCTGCTCCATTATTTAAGGCTGCTAAACTTTGGAAAAATTTTTAGGTCTCTCTCAACTTTGACATTTGTATCTGGAAATGGGGACAATAACAGCAGCTACCTCAAGGAAGTGTGAGAATTCAGTGAATTATGTGTAAGCTCATTAGTGTAGTGTCTCATATGTAACAAGTGCTCAAGGCATATGATTGGTAGCAGGGCATTTATGGTGGTGCTTGTTGTAATACTAGCTACGTCTTTCTTGTGTTAGGCTTTGACATTGTCATGGGCTTTAGCTGGGAAAGAACCTCCGGACTGTGGATTTTATATTCAGCTGTTAACATTATTTTATATGACCCTTAGGGCAGGTGATGAGGTATCCCTATTTTTGCATATGTTCATGAAAACACAGCCAATATCTACACAAGCCAATGTCTACACAAGTAAAAATGTTTTGAAAGATCGAGCAATTAGAATGCTTTTTTTTTTTTGGTCATGTGGGTTTGTTTGCAGGTACTTTTCATGTGTATTGCCTCCTTGGATGCTTGTGTCTTTCTCTGCAGGACTGTCTCATTCTTCTTTCACTTGGTCATCTAACTCCATTCTTTCCCTTGGCCTGCTTGTTTAATGGATCATGATATAGAACTGTAGGGCATTAATTAGCTCTAATGTTTACATAATATAACCAGCATAATATATAGCATTTCTCTTTAAAACAACAACAACAACAACAGCAGAACCTCCTGCAAACTGTGATGAAAAGACTTGATATGCTCTCTAATGAATATTTTTATTAGCACACTGGCTTTCAAATAAGCGAAAAAAATGTTCCTATCCCTTTTTTTTTTGGCTCGCTTGTGTTGCTGGCTCAGAATGTTTTATTGTTTGATGGAATAGATAAAATTCCCCTAATGTTTCCTACTAACACTAAATTTGGAATACACCTACAGTATTCTTTTAGGCTTTATTGTTTCCTAAACCATCTATTTAAATACAGTCCTAAAGCTCAAACGGAACCCTGTTATTGTGGCTAAGAATAATATGTGTAATGGAGCAGTAGATTAGACTTCATTACCATCTTCAAAATCATGCAGAAGCCAGTGTTCCCACAAAGTACTCAATACATTCTAGTGATTATTAAAATTTGCCACTATCATGGTAAATGTTTCGTGGTGACTTCTAGTCATCTTTAAGTGGAGTGGTAGGAAGAACTTGACCTTTAAAATCTAATGGGGCCTTTATAAAACCCTGGTGTTTGGGGCAAAGACAGCCATGAAGACAATGGTCAAGGGGAGGTCTGTTGCCCATCACAGGACAGAATAGGATGATCTGTGGGATTCCACTGCACTTGTAATAGAGTAAGGAGCTTTTAGTGTTTTGACTTGACACTTCTCTGAAGTGGAGAAGGTTGGTAGCCTTTTAATAGGGAATGGTTGATTCGATGCTCTTATTTAATTTTTCTTTTATCATTGATCAGAAAACCTTTCTATTTGTTATATCACCCTGTTTATTCGGTTATGAGACATGTAATATCAAAGTCCCCAAGTGAATTGAGTCTAAATTATTTTTATAGTGAACCTCCCATACTTGTTCTGTAACATTAAAATAGATGATTTTATTATTTAAATTATTCTGTTACACTTTATGATTCTATGCTATAAGAAATCTTACTTTTCCAGTCTAAAATCCCCATCTGCCATTCCCTATCTCACCGTATTCTCTCTTCTAACAATTCCAAATCTCAAAAACTTCTGCCTAGTTCATATGCCTCCTGCTCCAGGAAGCCATCCTGCTTTCCAAAGACAAAATGAATTACTTTATTTGCATTTTAATTTCTGTATCCTAAGACACTTTTTGCCTAGACTTCTATTTCACAGTTACTTCATTACCTTTTAATGTCAGTAGTATGCAAACCGTCAAACCTATGAAATTGCCATTATTCAATTATGTTTGAGCTATAAAACATGTCAAGTTCATATAGTTGAGCCAAATTCTCAATTCAGCATTAACTGGACAAACTTGAAAATTAGCTGTGGTATGAGTTACTTAAACACATCTTAGACTTGGATTTATGTATCTCTCCTAGAGTACTTAGAGTTTTTGTACATGAGAATGTATTAAAGTTTGTTTTTTTATGTGTGTGTCTTGCTCCTGTCGCCCAGGCTGGAGTGCAATGGCACAATCACAGTTCAGTGCAGCCTTGACTTCCTGGGCTCAGGTGATCCTCCCACCTCAGCCTCTTGAGTAGTGGGGACTACAGGAACGTACCATCATAGCTGGGCTCATTTTTCTGTGTTTTTTAGAGACAGCGCTTTGCCATGTGTTACCCAGTCTGGTCTCTGGGCTCAAGTGATCCATCTGCCTTGGCCTCCTAAAGTGTTGGGATTGCAGGCATGAACCACTGTGCCCGGCCTCAATACATGTTTGATGAAATAAATTGGATTGGATTTGTCTAAATAACCATTACTCCTTATAAGACAGATAATAATGGATGATCTAGAGATGATGCCTGATTGTAGGCCCCACGCTTTTAAAGCCAGGTTGTTTGAGTTCACTGTATACTTTAGTGTACTTTGTCCAACCCATTTCAGTGTTGTCAGATAACCCAAGATAAACTTTCTGTCAAGTCACTCTTCCTTGTTTTTAAATTTTATGTTGTCACCTTTGTTGAAACGTTTTTCTTTATTTTGCCTGTACTTGTTTTGCTTTGCTTAATGTAAAAACAGTAATTCTTGTATTTTCTTCTTTTCCTACCTCAAAACTTTTTACTAACCTAACTCTTGCCGGAAGGTCTGTCAGTGTGCCTCCCCTTCCCCGCCCTGAGAGAATGCTCCCTGGCTTTGTTTGTTTAATCATGGAAAAAATCCTTTCTTCCTTTTGAAGTTGTATTCTGTGCTTGCTAAAGGTCCAGTTAAATCACAAGAGATAAAAGTTATACTGACAACCTTGAATGTTCCCTGCCCTTTTGCCAGAAATAGCAAAGTAGATACTCATCTTATACAAAAATATGTACATGTTCGTCTTCACTAAAAACATCTTGTATTTGATCTTTCTTAGTGGAGCAGATGTTTAAGTCAGCACACAGTGTAGAATCTGGGGAATGGGGGAGGTGAGAGTGTCAGAGGGGTTGGAAGAAAAAAGGATTTGGGGAGAACTAAGCATGGTGCTAAATGAATGGAGAAAATTGATAGACTCTATTGATAGAATCTTTAGTTTAATATAATATAATCTCTTTCTTAACTACCTATAGTATAAGTAGTATAGTATAGTGGAGTAGCTGTGAAAGCTCAAGCTATGTTTTTTAGCTCACTTATATTTTTTCCTAACTGGAAGAAATTTTACATGTGAAAAGGACATGTGTGGATTGGAAAGAAATTGTGAAAGTTGGATGGCAGTTAAAACTCCTGGGCTCAGGTGATCCTCTTGCCTCAGCCTCCCAAGTAACTGGGATTACAGGTACGCACCACCCCACTTGGATAACTTTTTTTTTTTTTTTAAGAGACAGGGTCTTGCTATGTTGCCCAGGTTTGTCTTGAATTCTTGGGTTCCAGCAGTCCTCCTGCCATGGCCTCCCAAAGTGCTGGGATTACAGGTGTGAGCCAGCTTGCCTGGCCAAAAATATTTTTCTTTATGTGAATTTCTTTTGTTCTTGAATCAATAATTTTGCAGCAAATTTCTTTTGATTAGGTAAAAATTCTTTGGTTTTACATTGGCTCTTTTACAAGCTAATGGGCACATACAGACATTTTTCATTTTTAGACCAATCCATTGTTTGAGGGGGCTGGAACGTGAGACACTATAGTTGTCTACATAGTTGAAATTGATAGTTTTAATAATTAAATAAGGTGCCTTATTTTCTGACATTCTCTGGCAGGAGTAACATAGGAGAATAGGTTACTGTGAATCTATGGAAGGAGACTTTCCATGCCTGTATGCAGCGATATATATGTGTTTCTGCTGTTGCAATAAATAATTCAGTAAAACAATAGATTTTATTGAGCATGGATCATAAACTCAGGGGTAGGGATCAGTGTATTCTAGTGCCTAGGATGATGCCTTGCTCATGGCAGATCCATTTTCTGTTGAGTGAATAGTTAAGTTGATAAATAATATGTCTACTTGTTGCTTTGTACCATGTGATGAGCTTCAAAGGACATAGAAAAAAATGTAATACTATTAAGCATGGTCCTTGAGGTAAATTAGAAGTAGAAACAAAAATCAGTACATATTTAGGGAATGATTAGTCCTGAAATCTATGGTACTTAAGGTAATTTTTATAAAAGAGGAGGTGAAAGAAGCATCAGCAGTGAAAGTGTCATCTTCTGGATCCTGAATACCTATTTTACACCATTTATTGTGCTAAATGTTTTACATGTGTATTATCTCAGTGGAAGTTTCACGACAAATCTGTGATTACCATCCTTGTTATTTTTCTGTAATGTAATTAAAGCCAGTATCTTGCTCAAGATCATCTGGCAGTTATGTGGCAGAGCTAGATTATAAGACCTATTTTATTTGCCTCTTTTACTACACTACTGTTTAATTGTTTTCTAGTTTTAACTAGTTTTCTAGAACTCTCTGGACCAGGGTTGGTACTGGTTGGTTATTTCGTAACAGAGGCTTTCTGAAGGCTTGCAGACCCAATGGAGGAAGAGTTGGGGCTCTGTGTAAATCACAAGCGTGATGCAGGTAGAGCTGCTGTCAGTGGACTAGGGCTCCTCCCACTGTTACCAGTTCAGTGATAGGAAGATGGCATGTTGTAGAGAGAGAGACTTAAAGGGCTTCCTTTGTCTCTTTCCTCATCAACACTGGTATTAAAATCTACACCCTGCCTTTTTTCGTGATGTTGTCAAACTGATCAATTTCCATTGCTTATAGAAATACTTTATGTGCACCTATAAACAGTCTTAAAAACAAAATGAAATGTTAAACATGGCTGCCATTGAGTTTTAGTTACTTACAACTTGGAAACTGATGGAATTGATAGATCTCTGTTGATAGTGGAGCCATTTCCTGGGAAGCTTTTTGGAAATACCAGTTATTTTACCCTAATCTCTGGATATTCTAAGCCAGTAGGCTTGGGATGGAGTCAGGAAATCCTTTATTTACTTATCTAACACATTGCTGTGTTTTTGTTGTTGTTGTTGGACCATCTTAACCATTTTTAAACATACAGTTAAATTGTGTTAAGTGTTGTATATTCACAGTGTTGTGCAATAGGCATCCAGAACTCACTCTTTCGCCCCGACTTGAGTGTGGTGATGGTGATCACAGCTCACTGCAGCCTCAAACTTTCAGGCTCAAGAGATCCTCCCACCTCAGCCTCCATTGTAGGTGGAACTACAGGTGTGCACCACCATGCCCAGCTAATATTTTTAAAAAACTGTTTTTTTTGTAGAGATGGAGTCCCACTATGTTGCCCAGTCTGGTCTTGAACTCCTAGGCCCAAATGATCCTCCAGCCTTGGCCTCCCAAAGAATTGGGATAACAGGCATGAGCCACCATGCCTGGCTTGGAACTTGAAGTGGAATCAGTCAGTATTTGACTTTTTGTGAGTGGCTTATTTCACTTAGCATAATGTCTTCAAGGTTCCTCCATGTTGTAGCATGTGACAATTTTCTTCATTTATAAGACTGAGTAATAGTACATAGTATGTATATACCACATTTTGTGTATCCATTCATCCTTTGGTGGACTTTTGGGTTTGCTTCCAAACTCTTGGCTATTGGGAATAATGCTGATGTGAATGTGGGTAGCAAATATCCCTTTTGGACCCTGCTTTTAATCCTTTCAGATATATATCCGGAAGTGGAATTGTTGGATTGTGTGGTAATTCTGTTTTTAACTTTTTGAGGAACTGCCATACTGTTCTTCTTAGCAGTTGTACCATTTTATAATCCTACCAACAGTACACAAGAGTTTCGATTTTTCACTTTCTTGCTAACACTTGTATCTTTCTTTTGATAGTAGCCTTCCTAATAGGTGTGAGGTGTCTGGAAATTTTTTAAAAGCCCACTGGTGATTCTGATGGTAAGCTAGTTGTATAAAGCACTATCTCAGCAAGACTTTTTGTTTGGAAACTGCACATTTCTCACCAGTCCATAGAAAAAGGACTCAGTATTTCTGCAAAAGTAGTTTTCAAGGAAAAGTTACCTTATCAAGTTACCTTATAAGTTGGGTTGAATTTAGGTCCTTTCCAGATCAAGAGTTTTATAGTTTTGCGAGTCCATCGTACATACTGTTCTTTTCCCATGGAAATCTTTTTGTTATTTTTAATTGTCATAAAATATGCATAGCATAAATTTACCAGCACAACTATTTTCCAGTGTATAATTCACTAGCATCAAGTATATTCATATTGTTTTGTGACCATCAGCACCGTACATGTCCAGAACATTTTTCATCTTGCAAAATGGAATCTCTTTACCCGTTTGACAGTAACTTCTCATTCCCCTCAGCCCCTGCTAACCACCTTTCTATTTTCTGTCTCTATGAATTTGACTACTTTAGGTACCTCATATAAGTGATTTCTTCTGGTGACTGGCTTATTTCAAATTTTAAAAAAGTTTGAAAATACCTTGTGCAACATTTGAAAAATGTCTTTTTGATAAACGTTTACTGAGTGCCTACTGTGGGAACAGAATACCACATATCAAGTCTGGGATACATGCGTATTCTCTCCCACTCTTTCCTGACCTGCTTTTAAACATCTCTGAAGGCAATTTGGCATTGTCTAATAGTTTAACAGATAGAGTTTTTGTTTCTTATTTGCACTTAATATGGTACATTTTACAGTCTCTGGGAACTCACTTCCAGTGACGGGGGTAGGTGGTTCCTGTGAGGGAAAATGATTGTCTAGAAAACACTCATTTAGGGATACCCCTATAATTCCCAGACTATAAATGTTTTAATTTAACTCAGGCACAGAGAAGTTATTTGGTATCATTAATCAGTACATTTGAATCATTACTCTGAATGATTATGCTTCATTTATTTTGTGTCAGAATGTTTTCCACACAATAATAGAGAATAAAAGTGCATCCTTAATTACAGTTGAGCAGCTCACACGTATGTGGGTATATGTATATGTTTCTGTATCATCACACAATTATGGAAATTTGAAATTTAATTTAACAAGTAATCCTTACAAAAGAGTCAAAGATTTAATTAAATAAGATGTGTTAAATTTATGGCCATTTATAATTATGCCTTGTAACAGTTTTAACTGTTGAAAAAGTTTGGTGAAACATTTCCACAAGCAGATGTCTTGTGTTTCTAGATGAAAAGCATTTTTAGTAATATGGTTTTTATCTTTTGGGGTAACAGTTATGTGGTTTGGAGAAAAGTACAATTTATTGAAATGGGATCAAGTAATTTGCAGAGCTTAAAAGAGACTAATTGTAAAAAGTTATACTTCTGTGCATGGAATTTTGGATTTTCTCCTTGACTGTAAATGTGCACTTCTCCCGATTAAGAGCCACTGTGTAAATCTGCTCTTGTAGGTTCCAGAACTCCCATGCCCCTCAGCAACTGCTTTCCTTCACTTTGGCTGTCTGGGACTCTTGTCAGAAAGCCACTAAACAATCTTCACATGCAGTCATTGCAATATTACAGAAACACACTGTATCTTCCTTGGTCTAAAAGGCAGATGAAAGAAGCCAGGCCACCAGTTTGTTACATCAGCTGCATTTATTCTCCAGAGTGAAGCGGAGGACTTAATTTAGAAGTTTAATAACTTCTTAAAAGGCAAACACATCTCCCTCTTATAGATGAGAAAATACATAGACAAGAAAAATTAAGGCATTTTAACTGATGCTACAAGGAAAATTGGGCAGAGAACACAATTTTGGAGATTCCTGGACAAAGTAACCATGTCCGAGAGCTTGTTCTTTCTCTTTTGGCAACAAAGCCAAAATAATTTCAACACTTGTTAAAGCCACCACACAATTTTCAAATGGTTTCTTAAACAGTGCTTCAGTTTATTCTCAGAATGAATTTGTGCGCCATTTTGAGTCATTCGTCCAAGGATACTCATCTCACAAATGATGGGTGTCAGAACTAGGATTTGGGACTTCCTGCTCTTAGGCCTGCTTCATTTTTGGTGCATCATGCTGAGTGATTCACTAACTTAATCACATTTCATCCCCTGCCCCCTAATTATTATACTGTTAATTGTAAGTTTTTAATGTTAATTTTTATCGCTTCA
Organism: Theropithecus gelada; assembly: GCF_003255815.1. NCBI lineage: Eukaryota > Metazoa > Chordata > Mammalia > Primates > Cercopithecidae > Theropithecus > Theropithecus gelada. The sequence goes on along the minus strand of NC_037685.1, from coordinate 13,215,406 downwards.
AAATTTTTCTATAGGTTGAAGCCATAATTCTTTTAGTATAGAATATACCCTTGAGTTTAGAAGAACGTGAAAAAGAAGTGAGATTTGATATTAAAACATGATTTAATATTTTGTGGGGTACTCATAGTCCAAATACAGTGCTGTAGTTTGAATGTGTCCCCTTGGTGGTGGGAGTGTAAATTAGTTCAACCATCGGGGAAGGCAGTATAGCAATTTTTCGGAGAGCTAAAGGCAGAACTACCGTTCGATCCAGCAGTCTCATTACTGTTATGTATACCCAAAGGAATATAAATTATTCTGCCATAAAGACACACGCATACCTATGTTCATTGCAGCACTGTTCACAGTAGCAAAGACATGGTATCAACCTAAATGTCCATCAGTGACAGACTGGGTAAAGAAAATGTGGTACATATACACCACAGAATACCATACAGCCGTAATAAAGAATGAGATCATGTCTTTTGTAGGAACATGGATGAAACTGGAGGCTGTGATCCTCAGCAAACTAACACAGGAACAGAAAACCAAATACCACAGGTTCTCACTCATAAGTGGGAGCTAAATGATGAAAACACATGAACACAAAGAAGGGAACAACAGACACTGGGGTCGACTTGAGGGTGGAGGATGGGAGGTGGGAGAGGAGGAGAAAAAATAACTATTGGGTACTGGGCTTAATACCTGAGTGATGAAATAATCTGTACAACAAACCCCCATGACATGAGTTTACCTATAACAAACTTTCAAATGTACTCCCAAACCTAAGATAAAAGTTAAAAGATAAAAAGGAAATACATGGCCAATGTGATGGTATTAAGAGGTGGGGCCTTTAAGACGTGATTAAGCCATGAGGGCTTCTCCTCTCATGAATGGGATTAAGGCCCTTATAAAAGAGGCTTCACATAGCATTTAGCTCCTTTGCCCTTCTACTGTGTGGGGAACACCACGGTGTTCCTTTTCTCCAAAGAATGCAGAGTCAAGGCGCCTTCTTGGAAGCAGAGAGCACCCTTCACCTGTCTGACAAATCTGCCAGCCCCGTGATCTCGGACTTTCCAGCCTGCAGAATTGTGAGGAAAAAAAATCTCTCTACTTTATAAATTCACTAGGTTATTTTGTTTTTATAATCTAGGTTATTTTATCATAGCAGCACAAATGCACTAAGATGTGCAATTATGAAAAGTCATATTTTAAATATAGTTAAAGTAAATCTACCTTTTAAAATTTTCTTTTAAAGATAGCTTTATGGGGATATAATTTTATGTACCATTCAATTCCCCTATTTAAAATATATAATTCTTCAGTTCTTAATATATTCAGAGTTGTGCAACCATCACCACAATTAATTTTAGAACATAAGAAAACCTACTTTTAAAGTAATGGTATTCGGGGATATCCGACTTGTTTTCAGTTTTTGGCTGTTAAGAACAGAGCTGCTTTTAAGAAAGTATAGATAATTATAACAAAATAATTAATCTCAAGTTAATGTCAGAACCGTGTTTGAAAACCTTTAATTATACTGTAATTATTTCTCAGCCATTTAGAGACACTTTCTGCTGGTGTGCTGGACTGGGAAACTTTAACTAGGGGTATAAAATGCCCATCTTGTGTGTATGACTTTTTGTTGTTGTTATATCAGTGTCTTACTATTTTTCCACTTTTGTGTGTGTAGTCAGAAAAACAAAGTACATTGATACTTGTTTAAACGTATGAGTTTCCTATATTGTGGGAGGAGCTATAAACATACATGTGGTTCATAAATGTAGATTTATGTTTTTGCTTTTTAAGTTCACAGTGGAACATAGGCAGAAAGCTTTACATAGCATTGTTTAATGATCAGTGGTTTTCAATGTTTGATGTAGATTAGAATCACTTGAGTATTTAAAAATACTTTTACCTACTCCCCAGAGACTGTAATTTAATTGGTAATTTAATCTGGCATGGGACCTACATGTCAATATTTGGCAAATTTAAGTTTATGATTCTAATGTGTGGCAGGATTGAGAACCATTGCTTTACATTTTTGCTATCAAATTTTAGTAACAGAAACCTGTAGCTTATTATTATTATTATTTAACCTAGCTTACCTTTTGTTTATCTGTCTGATCCTTCAAGAAAAAGGACTGATTAAACCAAAGCTAGATTAGCAAATGGAGAAAAGGACCCTGACTAAATCACTGGCCAGAACCTCTGAAGCTAATTTGCCATATTTTTTATCTTCACATCCTCAGTGCTTAGCAAATTCCTGTCCAGTAGACGTTCCTTCCTTCCCTTCCTTCTTGTCCTTTTCTTCCTTTCCTTTTGTTCATTCCTTCAACATTTATTAAGTGCCTACTGTCTGTTCCAGCACTGTTTTATATCCTCAGGATATAAATACAATTTGGAATCCTTCTTACATTTGAGTTGGCAGAAGATGCCTGATAAATATTTGTTGAATTGAATAGAATCACAGCTGAGCCCTCTTGGCATACTGCTGTGCTGTGTGCTTCAGTTCCTTTGTAGAAATTAGGCCTTTTTGATATCCAGGAACATTCCAAGCATTGTCTGTCACTTCCTCATTTATCTGTCTCTTTCTCCTTTCTAGTCATGTCAGCTTTAGCCAGGCTTAAGCCATCAGGATGTAGTTGGTTAAGACAGGTAACTTTGGTCTCCCTTCTCCATGAATCATACATAATCTGTACATAATCTATACAACAACCCCCCATGACATGAGTTTACTTATATAACAAACTTTCACATGTACCCGCAAACCTAAGATAAAAGTTAAAAAATAAAAAGGAAATTCATGGCCAATGTGATGGCATTAAGAGGTGGGGCCTCTAAGAGGTGATTAGGCCATGAAGGCCTAATCATTGATATCCAGGCACATTCCAAGCATTGGAATGGTACCTGATACCTGGAATCTACTGAACTGCGGAGTTTTGGGTAAGATCAGAGTCCAGTTAGATGATAGGGAAAATGGATATTTTGATGGGTTTTAAGTTAGAGAAGGCTGTCCCAGGAGACCTTCTGTAGGTCTTAGAACCCTGTTTGGCCTCTTGGCAGATTTCCTTTTCTGGGAGCAAGAGGACACATGCTGTCTCCTTGTACCAGTTTATCAGAGCTCACTGGGTTTGTTCATCCCTCCTGTGCTTCTCTAGAGTTGCTTGGATGTTTTACGTACCGAAAAAGAGTGCTTCAAAGTAGCAAAACGCGCACATGCATCTGTGCATGCATACACACACACACACACAGACACACACACACTCTCTTAAGAGTGAGAAAACAGTAGCAGAAGGGACAGTGTTTTATATTGCTTTTTAATCAGTGATTCTTTTACTTGGTTATTTCTAGCTTTCCCAGCCTCTCAGCCTATAGAAAATATCCTCTAAATAAGAGTAAACAGGTATAGATTGCTGGGTTATGTATATTTCTGCAGTGCTTCTATTGAAAATATAAAATGGGGCAAGAAAGATTGCAAAGCTTATTAACAAGGCATTCCTTCTGTTTGAGTCTTTGCTGTTACTATTGGCATTATTAAATTTATGTATGTGACCATACATAATGATAACTGGAGACATAGCATGCCCCATGTTCTTAGGAAAATATTTTCAAAAGTAAATTCAGCTTTTGCTTTGTAAATGAAGTGATTGGAGTTTAGTCTTTGGGATTCTTCCCTCACACTGCATTCCCCCCTCAATCCTTATACTTTTTGTTTGGACCATTTGACTCCTTATTCCGTTTTGCAAATAGTGTATTTTGTGGACCTGTGTGTTGGTGTGTGTGTGTTTAAAAAATATTTTGTTTGGTAACCCTTTAAGCATACCAATGGAGCTTCTGTGTGGCCACCATTAGAACAAAGCTTCCTAATTTCAGTGTCATTAAGTCAACAGCTGGTGCAGCTGAATTCAAAGAAACAAGTATGGTTATTGACTGTTTTCTCTAAAAACAGCCTGAACAAAGCATTTCCTTAAGCAGCATTGAGCAGGATTTAGAACTTCCTATTCCTCAAAAAAGTCTTAGAGAGATTTACGGTAAGTACAAAGGTTAACATTACTGCATGTGATTCCTCTCTTCTACCCCCACTCTATGGCATATAACTGACTTTTAAAAAAATTCTGTATTTTAAAATCATATCATCAGAATTCCTGAGAAAAAAAGAAAAAAAATCAGTCAAATAGATGGTTGTATTAGTCCATTTTCATACTGCTATGAAGAAGTACCCAAGACTTGGTAATCTGTAAAGAAAAAGAGGCTTAATGGACTCACAGTTCTACATGGCTCAGGAGGCCTCATGATCGTGGTAGAAGGCAAAGGAGGAGTAAAGACAAGTCTTAACATGGCAGCAGGCAGGAGAGCATCTGCAGGGGAACTGCTCTTATAAAACCATCAGATCTTATGAGACTTACTCACTATCATGAGAACAGCACGGGAAGAACCCACCCCCATGATTCAATTACCTCCCACCGGGTCCCTCCCATGACATGTGCAGATTATGGGAACTATAGTGTGAGATGAGTTTTGGGTGGGGACACAGCAAAACCATATCAGTGGTCATATTAGCTACTCCTTGACAACCTTCAGCAGCGTCCGAGGAGTGTGGCAACACAGATGCTGGGTTATTTAAGAAAGGAGAGTTTCAAAAATTGTAGCTTACATTGTAGTCATCGTGTGCTGTTTTGTTTTGTTTTGTTTTTAAATGTGTGTATGTATTTATTTATACACACAGAAATGGGGTCTTGCTCTGTCACCCAGGCTGGTGTGCAGTGGCGCCATCACAGCTTGCAGCTTAGGATCCTTCTGCCTCAGCCTCCCAGGTAGCTGGGACCATAGGCATGTGCCACCACACCTGGCTAACTTTTTAAATCTTTTGTAGAGGATCTTGCTATGTTGCTTTGGCTGGTCTTGAACTCCTGACCTCAAGCAATCCTCCTGCCTTGGCCTCCCAAAGTACTGGGATTATAGATGTGAGCCACTGCACCTGGTAGATTGTATGCTATTTTTAATATTGTTGTTTAGTTTCTTGTAGATAATCATATGTATATATTTGTATTTCTTAATTCTTATAAAGATCTTGGAAACAGTAGACATTTAGGAATTGATAAGAATTCATGCATTTTTCATTATCATATTTTCATATTTCTTTTTAATGAGCGTGTACCATATTCCAGACACTCCATTAAGTGCTAATAGGTACAAAAGAAATGTATGATAATATACAAACACTTGAGTTATAATAAAGGTAGAATATAATTTGAAGTGAAGCCAAATGGCATAGATCTGCCTTCATCTGTTTTATTTCCAGGTATTTGCATTTCTAGTTAAAATTTCTTTTGTAGAGAGAACTTGGAGGTTCATAAGGAGGTTTGGATACTACCCCAGTATTCTATATTGTGTGATCTAAGTTTCTGGACAAGTTGTTCTAGTGGGGCGTCGGGGAGGAAAATTTACAAGACATTATTCATTACATTACACTAACACTCTTCTGTTAATACAAGGAGAATTGTTCATTCTTTCCTGTTGGTATTGATTTAAAATAAGAAGTCACCAAACACAATCAGACCCATGACCAATCAGTTTTCTCCCCTGTAGCTTCATGATGGGGTTGCCCCTTTAACATAGTTTGCTCATGTCTTAATTTCTTTAAGCTACTACTTGTTTCTTTGAATCCGTTTTGGTTTGCTATTCAGTCATTTCTTTTTTTTTTTCTTTTTTTTCCTGAGACAGGGTCTTGCTTATTGCCCAGGCTGGAGTGCAGTGGCTTGACCTTGGCTCACTGCAAGCTCCGCCTCCCAGGTTCACGTCATTCTCCTGCCTCAGCCTCCCGAGTAGCTGGGACTACAGGCGCCCGCCACCATGCCCGGCTAATTTTTTCTATTTTTTTAGTAGATACGGGGTTTCACTGTGTTAGCCAGGGTGGTCTTGATCTCCTGACCTCGTGATCTGCCCGCCTCAGCCTTCCAAAGTGCTGGGATTACAGGTGTAAGCCACCGTGCCCAGTCCCAGTCATTTCTTAAAACTTTATGAAGTTCAAAAAAATTTTAGTCTCCTGGATTATAGGTGTAACACCTGCCATATGAAATAGCAATTGATTCATTTTCTTTATATTATTTGTATTTCTCTCAGGTTTTAATAAAATACTCCTGGGTGTACTGTTGCCAGGATGAGATGGACAAATGGTGTTATAAAATTCTTGGCAACTAGGATTCCATAGATTATTTACTTTATGTTTCTAGACTGAAACTCCACGTTATTTTTATATAGTACTCTCCATTCTCGTGATGTGTAAAGTGTAAGCAGTTCCCATCTTTAACATGCATTACTTATTAGGGTGTGGTGGTTAACATTATGAAGAGCATCACAACTCTGTAAAGGTAGTTTTTGTTTTGAGTTCTATTTGGTGATGCTTACATTTTGTTGACATTTGCATTGTGTTAACGGTATTAGCTATCTTCTATAAGTGGTTCATAATGACTGTTGGAGCCACTTCCTGTTTATTCACAACTGCCATCCATGTTCCCAGAAACTTCAATCAATTATTTTTTTTCCTCATGAAATATCTTTTACTTATCTATAAGGGAAATGTTACAGGCACAACCCCAGAGTCTCAGAAGGTCTGCTGCGTTGCCCACCCAGGGAGCTTTAAAACTTCGTTGCCCTTCTCATTCTTGCTGCCTGAACAATGCCGTTCTCACTCTCATAGATTAATATCTGCGTCACCAAGACAGTAGATCCCTGTAAGTCAAAAACTCTGTCAGTTTCTTCATGACCAATTAGTGGGCCTATCCCTGCCTAGTCCTCTTCCATCCTCCCCCTCACTCTGCAGAAGGTGAGTTGTTTTGGATCGTGGGTTTGCTGACAGAGTCCTCTCCTCTAACTCCTTTCTGGCTTTCTGAGGACACGGCCCTTTCGTGCCCCTTATGCTGATTTTCTTTTCCACTTACTCCTCCCTCAGCCTATGACAATCTCTAAAATTGTATCTTGAAAAAACAAACAAAACCCCATATTCCTCTGTTTTCATCCTCTAGAAAAGGCTCTTGCTGTCTTTGGCCCTTGGCTGAAGGAGAGCTTTTTAAGAGCTTGTCCCCACTTCATCGTCCATTCTGTCTCCAGCTCAAGATGCCTGAGTGTACACACCTGCTGTGAAGCTCCGACTCGGCTGCTGGTCGCTTATCTGCTAAGCACAGTGGTTTCATGAATTATCTTCGACTTTGCTTTTGCATTTGATGTGGTTACTTCCTGCTTTAATTTTCTTCTCTTGGCTCTCATGTCATTCCTATGCTGCTGCTGCTTCCTGTCACTTTGTAGTCTCTTGGATGGTCTCCTCTCCTTCTTGCCTGTAAAGTTGGCATTTGAAAGTTTCATCTTCGTTTCTCTATTTGCCCTTACATCATGTGCCCATTTATTTCTGCAGCTTCAGATTCTACCCATAGAGTAATGAGTCCTTATAAAGATCTCTTCACCTCTCTTGAGCACTAGCTGGTGAGGGCCAGCTTCATATTCATCATCTCTTTCCTGGATATATAGCATTTCAAACTCATCATGTTCACAACTGTGTTCTTTATCTGTTCCTTTAAAATGCCTTCATTTCCTATTTTTATTGATGAATCTTTGACTACCAGATGCCAGATTCCTAAACCTAGGAACAATCCTTAAGTCGGTATTATCCTTCACTCTTTTCACCTCTTACCAGTCACCAAGTCATGCTGATACACCTTTCTTAATATTATTATTCTGTTTTTTTATTGGACTATTTTTGTAATCTCCTATTTTCTGTCTCTATTACCTGTGTTCATTTTCTAAACTATTGGAAAAGATATTATGCTAAAATATGTCTGATTGTGTCACTCTTTTGTTTAAAATATGATTCCTTATAATTTATTGTCTAAAACTCAAATAATTTTGTCCTCTTGGTCTTGTTTCCACCAAGCCTTGCCACTCTCTCTGCTATTTGGGATGTTTAGTACCTGGACCTGTGGTGTTGCTCCATGCTTTTGCACATATGATCTGTCAGAATGTGCCTTTGTACCTCATCTGTGTCACCTGAACTCACTTTGCAGGTCTCACCACCATCAAGTCTAATCTCCCCAGATTTATTTTCTTTTCCATGCTTAACAGAATGCTTTTCCAGTGTCCATTCGTATTTGGGGGGGATTTGTTCCAGGATCCGTGCATACTCAAGTCCTGTCCTGTGGAACCACCTATAGGAAAAGTCAGCCCTCCATATACAGAGTTTTGCTTCCGTCTAGTGCTATGTTTTTCATTTGTGTTTGGTTGGGGAAAAAGAGCCATATGTAAGTTGACGCAGGCAGTTCAAACCTGTGTTATTCAGGGGTCAACTTTGCTTACAATGCTTAGTATGTTGAATAGCTGTTGTCTGTTAGCATGTCTGTCTATCCCATTACATTTGACCACTTGGAAGGCTAAAACCTTAGTCTCCTTTGTATTCATAGCAACTAGCATAGTGCCTGGCACATAGAAGACATGACAATAAATACACAGGGGCCTTGACAGAAGTAAGAATCAATAGTTGGTCAGTTAGTCAAAAAGTTAGTTAAAAGATGAAGGAGTATAAAGATGATGTATACATACCTTCAACATTTTATTCAAATAGGCCGGGTGCAGTGGCTCATGCCTGTAATCCCAGCACTTTGGGAGGTCAGAGTGGGTGGATCACTTGAGGCCAGGAGTTCAGGACCAGCCTAGCCAACATGGTGAAACCCAGTCTCTACTAAAAATACAAAAATTAGCCGGGCGTGATGGCACCTGCCTGTGGTCCCAGCTACTCAGATTACTGAGGCTGGAGAATCATCTGAACCTGAGAGGCGGAGGCTGCAGTGTGCTGAGATTGCACCACTGTACTCCAGCCTGGGCAAGAGAGCACAACTCAGTCTCAAAAAAAAAAAAAAAGAAAAAAGAAAAAAGAAAAAAATTTTATTGAGCATAACACGTAAAAAATACATTTTCTAGCAAACTTTGGATATAGGATCCACCCTTTCTTCCAGCATGAATCCCTAGATGGAGTTCAGTGTTAATCCTCACCAGGATTACAGCCATGATGGATTGTCTGTTATTTCTGATATTCCTTTAAAGAGAAGTAAACACTTTTGAAGATATTTCTTGTTTTTTCCATTGTAGTGCAATTAGGATAGCTTCTTTATTCCATATTAAAAATTGTTTTAAAAAATTGTTATAGTAGTTGAATCTTTAAAATTTTTCAAAACATACAACTTACTTTTTGTAGAAATAGACACTGTGCTGCATTTCATCCTCTTATTTCACTTCCTGAAGTAATATATAATTTAATTAAATCGCATTTTAAAAATAAGGCATTACTGCATAAACACGTTTAGGATAAAAACTTCTTATTAAAAATGTGCCTCGGCTGATGGGAGCTGAAGTACTCGGTCTGCTCAGAGAGGAGCCAGCTGTCTGGTCACATTCCAGGTGCATCAGTCAGTATGATTTACAAGGGGAATGGAGCTCATTGGTTAATCTGGACAGTTGGTTAAGTGGAAGTTGGTTAAAAGGATTCTACCATATTTGTCAGATTGATGCTGAAATGATGTTTTATCTCTGTTACGTGGCATTTTGGTAACTAGAGGAGCTTAATACAAACTTGCCTACTTTCCTGTATACCCTTTCCCTGACATCATTTATAAAAATGTTAAATAACACCACTTTGAGCACCTGTCTCCCGGAAGTGGGCATGCTTATGTATCTGTTTCTCTGTCATTTATCCACTGCTTTCACCCTGGCAAAATGTAATTCTTAAAACTATTTTTTGGTTGGTTACTGTCTGTTGATTGCTTTCAAGTAGAGTGAGTGCTCAATCATATCCCATCATTAATTCCTGTGTTTTTTTTCCCCTCAATATGTAGTTTCTTCAATACTTGAAAGGCCTTTATTTTGAACATTTTGTGGATAAGTACCCGGTTAGCAACTGCTCCTTCTATATAGTGATTAGTTGTAATTCAGGTTTTACATCTGTGCCAACAATTTACAAATTCCCTCTTGAGTTTTTAACACTGTGATAATGCCAATCAGGTCTTTGCATTTATTGTATCTAATTTAATAATTAGATTTAGACTCTCCCTTAAGTTAGTTATTATTTGATTTAGTTCCTCCAACCTGTTTCCAAAGATAACTTAGTATTTACAATATTCTTAATACTTAATAGAGACCAAGGATAAAGGTATTCAATTTCATATACAGACTCTTTTTCAGCTGATGTACATGCTTTGCAGAAAATCCCACTTTATTTTCAAAGGTTTTATCTTGTTAAACAACATTTTTTATTTTCTTTGGAATACTTTGCAGGGTTGTTCAAATTCTTTCTTGGCAGGCCTGATTATTAGTTTGTACTTGACCTGCTAAACTTTGAGGTCTTTCTTGTAATCCTTGGTAGGAGGGCTCTAATTTTCCAATTTTTGAAAAGCAGTTAGCTATGTGTGTGCCTGCCCACCCTGCCTCCTAAGCCCCTGCCCAGGGCCTGATTGTTTTGATCCTTAGCAGACGTTTATCTTGGGCTATGGATAAATTCTTTAAAATGGTCTTCAAAGTACCTATTGTTTGTTTGCTTAAAGCTGTATATTTCCTTTTTAGGAATAATGCCTCCATTATTTTATTTTATTTTATTTTATTTGGAGACAGAGTCTCGCTCAGGCTGGAGTGCAGTGGGGTGTGATCTTGGCTCACTGCAACCTCCGCTTCCCGGGTTTACGCCATTCTCCTGCCTCAGCTTCCCAAGTAGCTGGGACTACAAGTGCCCTCTACCACGTCTGGCTAATTCTTTTTTTTTTTTGTATTTTTAGTAGAGACGGGGTTTCACCATGTTAGCCAGGATGGTCTCGATCTCCTGAACTCATGATCCGCCCATCTTGGCCTCCTAAAGTGCCGGGATTACTGGCGTGAGCCACCACACCCGGCATAATGCCCCATTTTTAAGAGTTGACTGCTAGTGAGCTTTACAACTTTCTTCCAAGGCCAGAGTGATGGTGCTGCCCAGTTTGGGAGGACTGTCTTTGATATTTAAATGTTAAGCAAAATTCAAAAAGAGATACATATACACATATTACATCACCATGATTATTCTTGGTGTTTTATTTTTATATTTTAATTAAAACTAATATTATCTAAAGGGCTCATAAAAGCAGTACCTCATTTTTTGGATCATGGCTCGCTGCAGCATCAACCTTCTAGGTAGGCTCAAGTGATTCTCCAACCTTAGCCTCCTGAGTAACTGGGACTACAGGTGCATGCTGGCTAATTTTTTTGATTTCTGGTAGAAACAAGGCCTTGCTATCTTGCCCAGGCTGATCTTGAACTCCTGAGCTCAAACAATCTTTCCGTCTCAGCCTCCCAAAGTGTTGAGATTATAGGCCTGAGCCACTGGGCCCAGCCTATACAGGCTCTTTCAATATAATGTATTTATGAGTTGATAATGGCTATATTTAATAATGAAGAAAAATTGTGGGTAAAGAAGTGTGCTGGACTATTAGAGCAAGTAGCTTAAGAAAACAAGTGTTCATAATATTCACCATCTGCTTCAGTCGACTTTTTGAGAATAACATCCTGCAGTCTAAAACCCACAGATGTTGGGTTCCATATTTTCTCTTCATAGTCTTGTCTTCTCAGTGTTGCCTGCAGGTCCACAGGCCTTACTGAACGGTGGATGTGGATGGAGCATATAATCCACAACAATCCACATTTTCTGTTTATGCACCTCCCTGCCCCTGCAGGACCTCTAGCCTCCATAAAGTCTCCCTAATCTTTTTATGTCTGCATCCCCAGGAATGTCGTCTATGTACATGTGAATTATTGTATCGGCTAGTTACCCTGAAGCGTCTTCTCCATCTCTGTCTACTGCTTGCTCCCCTTCTTCCTAAAACCTCTGCGAGGGGTTAATAATTGAGATTCTAACTCCAGTAAGAATCCTGATGTCACATGTCTAGAGAGAGAGTTCAGAGCCCTCTATGTTGCCAGCCCTCGAGGAGAGGGGAGGGTATTCTTTCAGGTCACACTTTGTAGTTGGGGTCCCAAGCCACGTTGCTCATGTACTTCCCTCACATCACTCCTACACTGCTTCATGGGCTCAGAAACTGGGAATTTATCCTGGAACAAGGACACAGAATATGGTCCTGTGTCCCTGGATTCTGCTTCTCTATCCCATATTATAGAAAACAGTACAACACACACAAAATCACTAATATTCTCATCCTTGACCTGACAAAAAGCTTCATGCAGATGGATGCCTGTGGGTTCACTGAATTTCTGCATCATTATAGGTCTTATTTCTTTCAATTCTTTGGGGACTCTTACAGAGGTAAATGAGGGTCCAGATAAATTACTTTATAGTATAAGTTATAGTAATTTTGAAATAGTTATGTGAGTGGCTGGCTCACACTTGAATTTCTGACTTTAAAATATGTATGTGTTGAATATGACCATGATTTGCTGTTTTAAATTTCAGTGTGTATATGCATGCCAATATGTATGTGCATATGAATTAGATACACAGTAGTATAGAGTATATATGTGTGTGTGGAAGAATCAGTTACAGAGTAATATGATACATATATGTAAATTGTATGTATGAATCAGTAAAATGTGTGTATGAATCAGATGGAGGGGAGTGGAATGTATGTGTATATGAATCAGATACGGGAGTGTAATGTTTGTGTCTATGTATGTATGAATGAGAAGCAGAGTACTGAAATGTGTGTTTTTGTTTGAATTGGGCAGACAAGTATGTGCATGTGTATACATGCATATTTGTGTATGAGTCAAACACAACAGAATAACGTATACATCAGTGTGTGTGAATCGGACTTAGAGTGGTATGATGGGAAGAATGCAGGATGAATAAAACTAACATTGATTCCGAGATAACGTAGTACCTATGTGACTTTGTGACGTTGTACAAATCACACAAACTTTCTAGACATCATTAGTACAGTGTGAGATTTTTAGATCTAACTAAGGTCCTTTATGGTTCTAAAATTTGATGGTTAGTACAGTCAGCATCACAAACTACTCAGTCTATTTCATTCCTCTGTGAATTATTGTATCTGTAATGACATTTATAATTGACCTTTAAGCATTCAGAATCTCCATTGTGTCTTTGTTTATTAGCCTCTACAGGGGAGAGATATGATAACTCTTAATTTCAGGGTCATGTCTTTGAACTATGCCCAAAGTGTTCCTGGTTATTATAATTCCAGACTCCAACACTTCTTTGGATGTATCATCAACACCGAATCTTCTAAGTCACTGGATTAACATAAACAAAATGATTGCAGCCACCCATGTCTCATTTTGCTAAAGTTATGTGGCTTTATGATACTTAACTAAATATTGAGTGAGTGAAATCCACGAAGACACTATTCGTGTCTGTAGAAAATACATATGTAATACCTGCTACTTGCAAGGTACTTGGCAAATGTTTATGGAATGAACAAATCATTGTATGGTAAAATGTATTTTAAAAATACCCAGTTATATATGAGCCTTTGTGTTCTCTGAGAATCCCTGTGATGTTTTTGTTGGTGACACCATTACCATTGCCAGATGGCAGTGGTATTTAGATGCTTTTTGTAATGGACAGATAGTGAGAGGAACTGAGGGGTGCTGGGAATAGAATGTTAGTGATTTTTTTTTCCTCTTTTGGGGACAGGAATTGCACCCCTTTTAGAGGAACCATCTTAAACCAGTGAACCAAATTATTTTATTAGCTCATGTCTATAGAATCATATGGAAGCTTTCTCTGTGGGCATAAATCTTGTGTCCATAGGGCACTGAAGCAGTTAATCTAAATGCTCTCTTTTGGAATCAAAGGGCAGCTTGGACACTGAATTATGATACTGGAACATCAGAAGGTTCTGCTTTTCTCATAGTATTTTTTTTTTTTCTTGCTAGTATGGGGTAATTACAATAAGAAATGAAAAACTATAAGGGAAAATTATAAATACTAAATAAAATTTGGTAGTATAATATGGAACACCTTTTTTAGTGCATAAATACCTTATACTTAAAAAAATTAAATCTATTTGAGTATTAATCACTAAAGTTTATTGTGATTACAAGACATTGCCTTTAAAGGCCCCCTGTCATTTTATGCTGAGTAGATGTAGTGGTAGTTAATTTTCACTGTGATATTTTCCGTTGACCTCCTTACTTGTGGAAAGGGGTAAATCTAAGAAATAAGACTTTAAAGATCTTGGCTGATTATCAGTTATTGATACTATTCTTGAAGAAGATATTTGGCCCTAAGATAAATGGAATATGAAGTTTGTTAAATAAGATTGATTTACCTAGCAGTTTTGATGTCCTTGACGGTTAGCATAGGAAATAATAGTGCAGTCTGAATGCGTGGTGTTGGCTTTAGGGTAGCTCTTTAGTTCAAGCCTCCTTAAAGCATTTTGAAATATTTGCATTAAGTGTGTGCTGAATTGAACCCCAGAAAGGAGACTTCTTCCAGAGTCAAAATGAAACTAAGTATTCATATTAGAGGATGGTGGGGAGAAAAAAAATGTCTTCCACTCAGGAGCAGACTGCATTAGAGTTCTGCCAACTGGTCTGTTTGTGAGAACTAGTGAAGTCATCAAGCCTGAGCTATTTTAGCACCCTGACACGGTGCACCAAGGCAGCTGGAGGTGCCGCACAGAGGAAGCTCAGAGAGAGAGGTTTTCAGAAGCAGAAAATTTTCCTGCTGACTGACAGCATCACCATTTCACACCGGCTGGGCCTCTGACATCTCTGGGAAGCATGAGGGCTTGTGTAATGGCCCACACAGAAAGCGGGTGAAGAGGATCTCTAGCCTTTTCAGGTTATTTCAAGTGGGGTGCCATTGTCAAGGGACCAACCATCCAGCAAGATAGGTTCCTGTGGGTTAGGAAAATGGTGATGGTGAAAAGCTGGAGATGAAATCTTTTGTTTGTAGAGCTAGATGGATTTTTTCATTTTTCTTTTTTAACACAAAAGGGTCAGAATTGCAAAGGATGCCCTTTGCTGACACAGCTCTGTAAGAGATTACGAGCAAAACAAAGACAGACTTATAGATAATTTATCAGCATATTGAAGACAAAGTGAATATCATGCTGCACAGTAAATTACTTCAGAACAACCCAGAAGCGGAAGAAAATACTTGTAAAATGCATTTTTAAGCCCTTAAGAACAAGTTCTATCACTTGTTTAAAAAAATTGTTTTGTAACATGAAGTGCATTTTAATTTTCTGACTATGAACTCTTGTCTTATGGGCTCAGTCACTAAAGATACTTAAGAAAAAAGCATAAATGAATACTTGATTGATCATCAAATCATCTACAGGATGCTGTTTTAACCACTTCCGAAACGATCTAAAAGTGTACACAGCTTCATCCCTTTAGAGACTCAGAAAAAGTCCAGATACATCAACCAAATAGAGACAAATATAGAGAAAATGAGAGACTAAGTATTGAGTGTAAGAAATTAACTCATCTTGAGCTTCACTGATGAAAAGCAAGATTTTAAAGCAAGAGGTGCTCCTTGATGAGTCTTTTTTTACAATAGGGAATGAAGCAAAGCAGACACTCTTTAACATGGTGCACTCAGGGGTCAGGGCTGTGAAAGCTGCCAGAATTCAACCCTGATTTAGCAATGAGAGGCCAGAGACAGGAAGCTGCCTTGTTTAGTAGAAATAGGGTAACCACAGTCTCAAGACAACCGAGGAAGACTCTGCTGGTACTTTTCTTCTGAAAGCAAGCACTAGTGCAAAAAAAACCCCCACAAAAGTATGTAGTATAGGTGTTTATATGTGACTAAGGCTTATACATTCTTTTGTTTACTTCTTAAAATTTATGGTTAGAAAGGCAAAACTTATATATTTCTTCCAGTTAGAAGTTTCACAAAGCTATCATATAACGTCAAGGTATAAAAATCATGTGTGACCTTGATTTCTACAATACTTTATGTATTCAAAGTAATAGAACCTTTATTTAGGAGGATGCTTCCTTCAAATTAAAGACTTTTGCTCAGAGAGTGCCACCATGTTTCAGTGGGAAAAGGATCAGATTAGCCTAGGGATACTTGAAAGTTATGGCAGAGGTTGCAGAATAATATTTCATTATTTGATAGAACTTGGGGCATCATTGGGATTGTTTTTAATCACAGATGAAGAAATTGAGACCCCAGAGTGTCCTTTTTATCTGTGGTCTCACAGTCTAGGAAGTATCATGGAAATTAGATAGATAAGTCTAATTGAAAGTCACTATGTTCAATAACTGGCTTGCCACTTTAGAGGGAAATTAGGAAAAACTATAGTATGCTTATATTAAACTTTTCTGGACCTTGATTTCATCTGTGTTTGGAACTTAGAAGTTTCTTAAGGATCATGAAATTTGTCATAGTGATTAAAAGCTAGGCTCCAGAACCCACCTATCTGTTTTTGAAACCTAGTTCCTTCCTAAGTGTTGTATGACCTAGGCTAAGTTACCTAACATATTAGGGCCTCGGTTTCTTCATTTATAAGATGACCTTATTGATAGAACTTAACCTTAAAGGATTGTCGTGATATTTTGAGAGAATATATCTGAAATGCCTTATTTGGTACCTCCTACATAAAAAGACCAAAGTAAATGTGAGCTCTTGCTATGATGAATGTTATTTTATTGTAAAATGCCTCAAGGCCTTGATTCAAAAGATGCATTTTCGTTTGTGTTGAAAGTATTGGACCACACATGGTAACCCAGGGACCGAGGTCTAGACTTAGCCCATGAGATGATACTATTCCCCTCACCTTTGTCTGCTATAAAATAATTTCTCTTCTGGTAGGAAATAAATGCTCTATCAAGAGTGAAGTGCTTTTTCAGGAGTAAAGTTCAAGAAGTTAAAACCTGTAATAGAGATTGGTGAACATTTTAGAAAACAGAAAATGACCCATTTCTATTCAACAGAATACTGGAAGGCCTAGCCAGAGCAATCAGGCAAGACAGACAAATAAAAGACATCCAAATTGGAAAAGAGGAAGTAAAATGATCTCTGTTCCCTGATGACATGATCTTATACCTAGAAAACCCGAAAGACTTTTTGGAAAGGCTCCTTGATTTGATGAACAACTTCAGTAAAGTTGTAGGATACAAAACCCGTGTACAAAATTCAGTAGCATTTCTGTACACCAGTAATGTTCAAGCTGAAAACCAAATCAGGAACTCAACCCCATTTACAATAGACACACACACACACACACACACACACACACACACACACACACAACCTAGGCATACATTTAACCAAAGAGGCGAAAGATCTGTTCAAGGAAATCTACAAAACACTAATGAAAGAAATTTTAATTGATACAAACAAATTGATCGGAAGCATCAATATTGTTAGTATGACCAAACTGCCCAAAGTAATCTACAGATTTGACATAATTTCTATGAAAATACCAAAGTTATTCTTCATAGAATTAAAAAAAAAAATTCTTAAGTTCATAGGAAAACAAAAAAGAGCCCGAGCAACCAAAGCAATCCTAACCAAAAAGAACAAAGCTAGAGGCATCACGTTACTTGACTTCAAATTATACTACAAAGCTATAGGAACTAAAACATTATGGTACTGCTACAAAAATATATTCATAGATCAATAGAGAAAAATGGAGAACCCAGAAATAAAGCCATATACTGCAACCAACTGATCTTTGACAACGTGGACAAAAATAGACAATGGGGAAGTGGCACTCTAGTCAACAAATGGTGCTAGGAAAATGGCTGGCTTTGTGAAGAAGAATGAAACTGGACCCCTGTCTCTCACCATATACAAAAATTAAGATGGATTAAAGACTTAAATATAAGACCTGAAACTATAAAAGCCCTGGAAGGTAAAACTGTTTTGGATATTGGCCTAGACAAAGAGTTTACAGCTAATTCCCCAAAAGCAAATGCAACAAAACCAAAAATAGACAAATGGAACTTAAGTTAAAAAGTCTCTGCACAGCAAAAGAAATAACAGAGTGAACAGACAATCTACAGAATGGAAGAAAACATATGCAAATTATGCCTTTGATAATAAAGGACTAATAATATCCAGAATCCACGTAGAACTCAACAAGAAAAAACAACTCCATTAAAAAGTGTACTAAGGTCATGAACAGACACTTCTCAAAAGAAGACGTATAAGTGGCCAACAAACATGAGAAAATGCTCAACATCATTAATCAGAGAAATGCAAATCAAAACCACAATGAGATAACATCTTACACTAGTCAGAATGGCAATTATTAAAAAGTCAAGAAATAACCGTTGGTGAGGATGCAGAGAAAAGAGAATGCATATATACTGCTCATGGGAAAAACTAGTTCAACCCCTGTGGAAAGCAGTTTGGAGATTTCTCAAGGAACTAAAAATAGAATTGCCATTCAACCCCATTCAACCAAGCAATCCGACTACTGGGTATCTACCCAAAGGAAGATAAATCATTCTGTGTAGATGCCTGCTCTTGTATGTTTATCACAGCGCTATTCACAATAGCAAAGTCATGAATTCAACCTAAATGTCTGTCAGCAGCTGTCTGGATAACAAAAATGTGGTGTATACACACTGAAATACTATGCAGCCATAAAAATATGAAACTGTTGTCCTTTGCAGCAACATGGATGAAACCTGGAGGCCACTATCCTAAGTGAAATAAGTCAGAAACAGGAAATAAAATACTGCACGTTCTTACAAGTGGGAACCAAACAGTGGGTCCATGCAGTTATAAACAATAGATACTGGGGGACTCCAAAAGGCTGGAGATTGGGAGCGGAATAAGGGCTGAAAAATTATCTTTTGGGTACAATGATCATATATGAGTGATGGACTCACTAAAAGCCCCAACCCCAGCATTATGCAGTATATCCATGTAACAATCCTGCACATGCGTACCCTGAATCTAAAATCAAATCAAATAAACAGAAAATAAGAACAACAATCCAAATTCATAGTAGCAGGTCTCATTCATGGTCATCGTATACTTTAAAATCTCTTCCCTTTTACACTCTGCTGTGTATGCCTGTGCATTTTTATATATGTGTTACTTTTGCATATATTATTTAAATGATTAAATGATGAACCTGTAATCCCAGCACTTTGGGAAGCCGAGGCAGGTGGATCACGAGGTCAGGAGATCGAGACCATCCTGGCTAACACAGTGAAACCCCGTCTCTACTAAAAATACAAAAAATTAGCGGAGTCTGGCGGTGGGTGCCTGTAGTCCCAGCTACTGGTGAGGCTGAAGGAGGAGAATGGCGTGAACCCAGGAGGCGGAGCTTGCAGTGAGCTGAGATCACGCCACTGCACTCCAGCCTGGGCTACAGAGCGAGACTCTGTCTCAAAAAAAAAAAAAAAAAAGATAAAATTATGAGGTAAATTTCTTCACACGCGTTTTACAGATGAGGAGACTAAGGTTCTGAGAAACTTATCAAAGATTATATAGCTGGCCGGGCACAGTGGCTCATGCCTGTAATCCCAGCACTTTGGGAGGCCGAGGCGGGTAGATCACTTGAGATCAGAAGTTGGAGACCAACCTGGCCAACATGGCGAAACCCCATCTCTACTGAAAATACAAAAATTAGCTGGGCGTGGTGGCGCATGCCTGTAATCTCAGCTACCCGGGACGCTGCGGTAGGAGAATTGCTTGAACCTGGGAGATGGAGGTTGCAGTGAGCCGAGATCATGCCACTGCACTTGAGCCTGGGTGACAGAGTGAGACTCCGTCTCAAAAAGAAAAAAAAAAAAAAATTACATAGCTATAAAGTGGCTGCATGAACTCTATTTCAGTTTTTGTTTTTCCCTGTTTCCAAGTCTCTATTTCTGTCTTCATTTGATTCTTCCCTTCACTGTACATTCTTCACCTTTGTCCTTCTTACTCTTCATCTTTCTCTTCTCTCTTTGAATGTTACCATTCCCTTATTTTTCCTCATTTCCCTTATGTATAACAAAAATAACTTTCAGGATGTTAGTGTGTCTCATTTTTGAATTTTTATGATCAATTTTAAGAGCTGATAATATATTCTCTTTTAAAATAGTTGAATAATTTTATCATTGGCAATTTCTGGCCATTGAATTGACTTGTCTCTTCTGTACATCAATGACTAGGGATAAGAAAAGCAAGTTGTTACACCAGTTTAGGAGTTGGAAGTGACTGATTGATATGGTCAAAAATTTTTTTTTTTATTTATAGATATTTTGTCTTCTACTAGCTGAGTGCTTTGATCTTAACAGTTAACCATTGTAGCCATCGTTTCCATTGCTTTTGTCTTCTCAGAGTGTAGTACATGCTGTAACCTGTTCTTTGGGAGCCCGGTGAGATTAGGGATGGGAGGAGGTCACAGTTCCCTCTCGGTCCCTGGGGATGGGGTGGAGGTTTCGGGCAGCTGGATTTCCAGCTTTGTGTCTGTCTCCCCATTATGAACTGACTGTCCCTGTTGTACTTTGTCTCCACCCACACAGGAACACAGCCCTTTTGCCTTGCCTTTCTGTTTTTTAAAATTGAGATCATGTTGGGTAAACTTTATGAAGATAAGGGAAACAAAAGTTCAGAAGTTCAGAAACAAAAAAGCCTGAAATCGAATATTAGACCATGTTTTTTAAAAGTGCCTCTTCAGGATTCAGCAGCTTGTGTCTGGCAGCTCATCATGGCTGGTCTCTCTGTCTCTCACTGCAGTGTACAAAAATAATGTTGAGTCTGAGTTACACAGAGCACTACAACTTTCTCTGGCTCCTGTGCCCACACCCACTTCTGGGCCTCCTTTTGCTCATCTAGAGACCCATTAATACTTTCTCCAGGTCTTTTCACCCCTTTACCAGGCCCCACAAGGGAGGTGTGGAGGTATGCAGATTTATTTTTCCACTGAGATGAATTTCACCCTTCTCTCCCCTCCCAAAAAAGACAGACATGGCTCTTAAATATTTTTCCATTCCTCTTTTACACATAGAATTAAAGCCAAAAATAATTATGGTAATCTCGGCTTTTTTGGTCTAGTAGATTTTAGATGGGGTTTACTGTAACTTAGAAATAACATTTTTTGATTCAACAATATAGATGGGTAACAATTTTTATTTCACAGATTACTTTTCTGAGCCTATTTGTAGACTAAAGCATGGCAAATACTTAGATAAGTTGCACTTCTCCCCTCTGTGCAGGGAGCTCTTCATGTTAAATCGAATTCTCATGCACTCAAAGCGATGGATGTACTGCATAATTTTACACCTAGTGCCGTGTAAGTTGAATTTCTTATTCATCACACACCATATGCAGTGTTATTAATCCTTACTGTAAGTAGAATGACAAGTGAGCAATAAAAGCCAGGCCTTAAAAAACTACCAACGAACATACAGGAACAAATTCCCTAACAGATGCTTTAGAAAGAAGTGACAGTCAGTGAAATTTGGGTTACATGTATGTTGCATAACTGATGGGCTGCTGTGTACACCCAATATGGTTCTTGGTTTTCTTTCTCTTTAAATCACAGTGTGGGCTCCACTCTTGCCTGTTTCTCTCCCTCTTTCCTTCCCTCTTGCTCTCCCTTTCTTCCTCCCTCAGACCTCTTCCACTCCTATATCCTATTTCAAAAACATTTGTGGTTGGGACCTACTGGACTCTTACCACCTCCTCCTTTCTTCTTCTGGCAAGTATCTACAGGTGTCTGCATCTGAGTTCTCAGGTACACCCATGTTTTCCTGAACCAGGTTGAGGATAGCCTCAGAAGGTGTTGGCACAGCTCATGCTCGATGCTTCTTTTCCGTTTCTTCAGCCTCTGTTGCCCACTTGTGCATATCCACCACTGTTCTTGGGGTTGTTTTGATATCATTATCCATGCTTGCTCTTTCTCCTTCCTGGGCCTTACATACCTCCATTTATCCTGGCCCCAGACTTGAGGTTTTATACACACTGCTTATTGGCCACCTGCTGCTAGAACAACTCAGTGTTTAGGGCAAATTGTTGTTGGTTGATTTTTACCCTATGCCACCGTTGCTTATCCTACCTTCCAATGTTACAGGGAAAATTTGCTTTGGACGTGTCTTGACTGTCCGTAGTAAAAGCCATAGTGATCTCTGGCTGTAGAGAAGCTAGGACCAGGTGAAAGCAGAAGAGCTTTGTAAAAACACTGTGGAAGGCTGACTGTGCCTGTAATTTATTTCCATATTCTTGCGTGGATGGTGATGCACATCATATGTGCATAGTGATATGAGATCAGACCTACTGGGGCATGCTTTGCAGCTTTCTGTTGCATCTTGTGAAGAACCAAGAAAACATGATTTTCAGGCATCCTCAGATAATCTGATGGCAAAGTAAATAAGTGCTTTGTATTGATTTGTTATCGTGGTCCATCAGCACAATCATTTTTTTTCTTCTAATAAATTGCTTTGCAGCTACGGTTTTGCCTTTTAAAGATATGTAAGTAAATGGAATGGATTTGAGAAATAGAAGTCTAAACTTCCAACTTACTTGAAGTCAACACTACACGATATTTTGGTGAGAGAGTAAAGGGCAGGATTTGACTTGCTACAACTTTGTTAGCTTTCTTATGGCAGTTTTTCTTAACATTATTTTTCTGATGCTTTAAAAATATTTGGTAATGTCAGTGGCTGCTGTACAATTGCATATTCTTCTAGGAGCTCTTGAGCAAGATATCTGACTCCTCTTTGTTTTAATTTCTTTGCCCTGTTATTGTAATTTCTTACCTTCTTCATTGCGATGTTGTGATGTGTGTGATGCTGTATTATCATGTTTTGGAATAAATGTCATGTGTCCATACAAAGTACAATACAACGAACTTTTATTTAGTATTAAGTCTTTGCTGATTTCAAATTAGTGTATATGTGCACTGAAGATGTTTGAGCTTATGAGTAATTTTTCTTAAGATCATAGACGTCGTTTTTATTTTGGAAAATGAGGTACAAGCAATTCTATCAAGAATGGAAAGTACACGGTTCAGTGAATAAAAGCCAATGATGTTAATGTAGTTAGTAAAATGTATAGGAACCCTGATATATTAGGAACACTAAAAAATTGCATTAACAAAGGAGGCAGCAAAGTTGTGAGAATGACCCTGGGTTCTGATCTTAGAAGCTTATGTGCTCCTGCCTTGAGTCGTTTTTTCATTTGTAAAATGAATCATTTGAACTTGATAATCTTGAAGTTCTCTTTTGTTCTGTCTTTCTAAAACCAAGTATTCACTTCCTTGCTCTTCCTTGCCAGCTTCTCCCATCAGAATCAGGTCTTGGGCTTGGTCCTCTACAGAGGAATTCATACAGGTCATGGTGAGCTGACTCTCCATGGGATTTTGATGCTGATGGAACAACTCCAGCTTCCCTAATGGCTTTCTTATATTCTGTGTCATGGATGAATGATACCAAATTTTTGGCCAAAGCATCTGAAAATTTAAATGATCATTCTGAAGTCAGTTGATTTGATTTCTGTTTATGAATTTTCCCAGCGGCCTTCACAAGCCTGTTAGTTGTCAGTCTTTGGAGTTAGGAGCAGACTTTGTATGGTTTGTCATTTTCTCTCTTTGGTCTCAGAATTTTAATACTGTGAGTAGTGTGACAAACCTGTTGAAGATACTGTGGAGCAATTTCAAATTTAAAGTACACTAAGATATTTTTATATGATGAAATAGATGGAAATGTTTCTTGAGTGGGATTTCATTAAGATATGACACAAATACTGTCTTAATTATGACTAAGAAATATGCCTCTAAATGTTCATAGTAATATTCTGCACCCATTAGTCCCACAGAATGAATTTATCCTCAGTTCTTTTAATGAGTATGTGTCTCTGGGTCCCATTTTACCATTAATTGTGACTAAAATGCAAACATGCCAGAAAGTTTTCTGCTTTCCCTCCACCTCATTCTCCCTCTTAACAATGTACTGATATAATTTTGAGCAATATTTTGAAAACATTTCTAGTCCAGGGATATTCATGCAATAATTCAAGCTTGCAACCACTCATTCTATACTTATTACACATCTGCTTGTGCTGAGTCCAATTTTCCAGGCATGTAACTTCCACCTTTGCAAAACATTATTCTGGCTATTATGGAAGCCAGTGGTTAACTGTTTCAGGGTCTGACTGCGTGGGTTTGTATCGTGTTCCAGTGCTTGCTTAATGTGTGACTTTGAGTGGGCTTTTAACTTCTCTATACTCTCTATACTTTAGTTTCCTCATCTATGAAATAGCGATGTTAACCCCAGCTCATTAGGTTGTTGAGAGTATTAAATTAATTAATACATGGGAAGGAATTAGGACAGTGCCTGACACATGATCATCCTTTTGTTAGCGGTAATGGAAGGAAAGGCAAATAAAATAGATGGTATTTCTTGCTAGCACGATTCTTATAGTTTAATGAAAGGTGAGAGATCTGTCTCTTACAAGGAATGTATATTTAGTATAAATAAAGTCTGTATAGGATATAGTCAGTTTTTCACCATAAATGGCAAATGGAATTTTTTCTCTATCAATGCTATATTCAGTAGAATTGCTTATGTGCGGTGTTAAGCATACTTTGAACATAATTTATTCTTAATTATTTTAGATATTTTCATTTATTACAGCAAGTATCAGAAGATGTTCATTATCAACATACAACCAGATTGAAAATAAAATCTGGATAGTAGAGTTTCCTGATTGACACAAGGGCCCTCTTGGTGAGGAATAAGTACACATGCACATTCTTAATGACTTCTTGTATGACTGTGGTGGATGTAGAGCATATGGTAGCCAGGGAAGACTGATGTTTTAGAGGGAAAGCAAGATATTTCATTGGCAGAGATGATGAGGAAAGCCCTACTAGCCAGGGAGTGGAGTATTTTAGAAGTTTATGAGGCAGAAATGAGGAGATGATACACAGGGGAGAGACAGTCAGTTGCCCTTCAACTTTTCATCTCAGCTGTAGTAATGGGAGGGAAGGACAGACACCAGTAAGGATGTCCTTGTGTAGAGGCAATGACATTTGATTTCACTTGATTCTGTACTTACGGCCGTGATACGCAAATGTTGACTCTCTGGCACATTGACTTTAAAACTTAGGAAGCTAGAGTGGAAACTTGCTTCAAGGGAAGAGTTCTCCCTTCGAATCGTGTCTGTGATCTGGCCACGACACGACGGTGGAGTGTGGCACTGGGCAGGGTAAATAATGTGCCTCCCTGCCTAGTAACTTGATTCTCAGTTTTAATACATTGGCTCATTGTTATTTCCTTTCTATAGTGTCTGAAAACTTATTTTCAGTAGAAAGTAGTCATCCCAAGAATGGGAGTAATAGAAAACTTAAAAAAAATAGAAGCTTCCAACAATTATTTTGAAATGTAATTCTCAGAATTATGTAATGGGTAGCAGGTGAACCAAGACAGCATGACAATTCCTGTCTGTGGCCCAGTTGTTTTGGAGAGACCTACACAATATGCACAATGTTTCTGATGCCGAATAATGGGCACTTGAAGCTGTTTTCTATTTTCTGAGCTTTAAGACCCTGGTATTTATAGACTATGGTTTAATTCTCAGAATCACTCTAAGAAGTTTATTTCTGTCTTTCTTTTTTAAATATAAGGAAACTGAGGCATAGAAAGGTAAAATTTAAGTCATACATTTTGAAGGTTTTGGAGCCAGACTTTGGAATCTTTATCTTCTTTTTTTTTTTTCTTTAAGTTTCATTTTATGTTTAATTGATACATAATAATTGTACATATTTATGGGGTATAGTATGATATTTTGATAGTTGTATACAATGTATAATGATTAAATTAGGGTAGTTAGCAAATCCATCACTTCAAACATGTATAATTTATTTGCTGAGAACATTCAAAAAGTATTCTCTTCTAGCTGTTTTGAGATACGTACTATATTATTGTTAACTATAGTCACCCTGCTGTGCAAAGGAATGTTAGAACTTATTCCTCCTATATAACTCTAACTTTATGGAATTTTTATCTTACGATTCCAAATTCCCTTTCCTTTTTACTTGACCCTACTTCTGTTTCTTTTTAACTTGATCCCAATTCTTTCTCCCCCTTTCTCTTTTTTTGGGGGTGGGGTGCGATGGCGATTGGTGATGGTGTGTTTGATTCTGGGATGTACGTGGTTGAGTCTGTTCTTTTCCTCAGTTCATGCTCCACCACTCTTATTAGTACCAGGAAGACAAGACACCTCTCCTGTTTCACTCATTTTACTTCTTTATCTTCATTCCCTAGTTCTACTCTTCTTCCTGTTTCATGCCCCTCTTCGCACCACCAGCCAAGCATACTTTCCAGTGTGCCTGAAATATGTCCCTAAATGTGCAGGAGTTCTTACAGAGTTGGTAGCGAAATTCCACTATATGTGTGTGTGTGTGTGTGTATACACACACCACATTTTCTTTATCCATTCATCCATTAATGGACAGTTAGCTTGGTTACAAATATTGTGGATAGTGCTGCAGTAAACATGAGAGTGCAGATAATCTTGTTAACATACTGATCTGATTTCTTTTACTTTGGTTACATACTCGGTAGTGGGATTGATAGATCATATGGTAGTCCTATTTTTAACTTTTGAAGAACTTACACACTTTTCCGTAATGGCTGTTCTAATTTCTATTCCCATCAGTGGTGTAAAAGGGTTCCCTTTTCTCTGCAGTCTCACCAACACTTATTATTTGTGTTTTTGATAATGGCCATTCTAACAGCTGTGAGATGATGTCTCGTTGTTGTAGTTTGCACTTCCCTGGTAATTAGTTATGTTGAGCACCTTTTCATGTAACTATGGGCCATTTCTACGTCTCTTGAGAAATATCTGTTTAGATTTTTTTGGCCTATTTTCTTGATATTGAGTTCCTTTTATATTTTAGATATTAAGTCCTTATCAAATGAATGTTTAGCAGATATTATCTCTCATTCTGTAGATTGTCTTTTCACTCTGTTGACAGTGTCCTTTGTGGTGTAGCTTTTTACGTTGATGGAATCTCATTTGTTGATGTTTGCTTTTGTTGCCTGTGCTTTTGGGGTCATATTGAAGAAATCATTGACCGGACCAATAATATGTAATTTTTCCTATGTTTTCAGTTTCTGATGTTGTTATCCCTGCTTCAAACCCAGAATTGTCTGATTCTCCTCTCAATGTGTTCTGATTCCAGAGGTGTCTGTCAAGCTCATCTCCTCGGGGCCATCAGGTGTGCTCTGCCTTGTACACAGCCCTCATCCTCAGGCTTACCCGTAACCATCCTTCCCTCCCTGTGTGTCCTTTGTCTCCTTATATCAGAATTTCTTCCTTCTTTGTGTACTCTCTTCTTTGCTAAGCATATCTTCTTTCCTGAGGAGGGAGATTGCAGGAGAGGTGAAGTTTTTCAAATCCAGCATGTGTGAAATATCTTAACATTTATACCAGACTGATAATGTAGCATGGTCTATAACTGAAGATTGGAAATAATTTTCCTTTGGGATTTCAAAGCATCCTTCCACTCTAGATTACATTGGGATGCCATTAAGATTCCCAGTACATTTGTCAATTGCTTTTCTCTCCCCACTCTTTTTTTTTTCTTTCTCTCTGAAATCTTGTAGAAATGTCTTGTTCCAGATGTTCTGAATTTCTCAATGATGTGCCTTTATGTGGCCTGTTTTTGTCAAGTTTTGCAGGGTACTCAATGGGCCCTATCATTCTGTAAACATAAGTCCTTCCTTTAGGGAATTAACAGCAACAACAACAAAACCACCATCACCAGAAATGTCGTGTTATCCAAATTGATTCATTTACTGAGTTCAGATAGCAAGCAACAGTGTTAGGACACGTCAGAGGACTGGAGTACTGTTTCCTCTAAAGATACTATTGCAGAACTTATTTTCCTCTTCATTTTGGTTCCTGAATTCAGAGAATGAGAATTTGAAGAGCAAGGGATCCCCTCTTTGGTTGATGCTGTTCTTACCTCTGTTTTCTCTATTCTCTCTGTAGCTCTCATTCTCAAATGTAGGATTATCCCAGGCTGGAATTCCAATTTTATTATTATTTTGCTCCTATTTTCAGTCTTGTTCTACTTTCTGAAAGACCATATCATCATTGTTTTTTCTTCCTCTTATTTATTCTTTAATTTTTACTACCATATTTTTAATTTGTAAGAACATTTTCTTGTTTTTCTGAGAATAATCCTTTTTTAATGACGTCCTCTTATTTGGTGAGTTCTTTAATAATATCGGTAATCTCTGTGTGGGGCACTAAGCAGCTTCCTGAAAGCTCTGAGCTAGTCTGTGCTCTTCTCAGCAGAGTCACCTGGCTGGGTTATTATTTGTTGTGCCCTTGATGGCAGGAACTGTCTTTAGGCTTGGGTCTAGGGCTAATTAGATCCTCCATAGAAAAACCTTTTAAGCTTCTGCCTACCAGTGTAGACCAGGCTGCCAGCAGTTTGCAATTTAAATGAGAAGAAACTGAATATCTCAACTCCCTTTGTTTCCTCACTCTGTTCTTGGTATGATTTTCTCTTGTACAAAATGTCCATGGAGTCTCTCAGTGGAGGCCCTTTGTTTGACTCTACTCTAGGAATAAACTGCTGGTCTTCTGGGGCTGGGAAGGACAGTCATCTAGCTGTGTTCATGAAGATATGTGGAAATCTAATTCTGAAGTGGATTGTCAATCAGTCTTCCTCATTTTGGCTAAACTTTTACTGTCATTTCTGGTCATAGGGCGCTGAGAGTGTCCCAGATTCTGGGAGGTTTTGTTGGCTATGTCAGGTTGCTTTTTGTTTTTCTTCACAATTGACTTAGCCTCATTCAGCTTTCTAGGGTCTGCTAAATCATTTAGCTTTCTTCCACTTACTTTTTAACCTTTTCAGAAATCTTGTTCTTACTGACTTATCTCACATTCTAGTTCTAAAGAAAAATCTATTCCATCTTACCTTATTTGAATTGGGGAGAGAGTGAAAGTCAAGGTTCATAATCAATCTGTTTTCTTTACTCAGAAGTCATATTCTAGTTGCCCATTCAAGTTTCTGTTTCTGTCAGTTATTTATGTTTTACCAGGTTTTTTTTTGTTGAGTTTCTTGACTTTTAAAAATTGTGTTTCTGAATTTCCTTATCTATTCTAGAATTTAATTCCTTATTAAATTCACATTCTTATGTTAGCAACTTTGGGCCACATGATAAAGCTCTACTCGCAATGGTCTAAAATGTGAAATTAGGTGTTAATATTCTGTTCTCTAAGTATGTGTCATTGCTATATGGGATTCCCAAAACATAAATACTATAGTGAATTAATGCCTAAAAGTTCTCATTTTGGAAAAAAAAAATACCGTCCTTGAGAGAACAGCAATTATGTAGCATATGATTTGTGATAGTTGTCTTATTGGAAGTTATAGAAATCCAGCTGTGACGGAGGCTGAGTGTCACCCAGTCTATTCCTTCCTTTCTTCTTCTGTGACAATAGAATTTTCACTGTGTGTGTGGCTGCTTAAAGATGACATATTCCAGCCTCTAGATGTGGCCAGCAAGTTCTAGCCAGTGAGATGTAAGCGGATGTATAGTGAGCAGCTTGTAAAGCTGCTCCACCTGTAAAGTCCCCCAGGACATTCCTTTTACTCCACATTGTCCTTCTTTCTTCAGTTCTGTTGCCTGGAGTGTGAGTGTGACAGCTGGACGTCTCAGTGCTATATTGAACTGTTTGGGTGTGTCCAACCCTAGGCATGGTGGAGCTATGAGCTGGAATGTACAGGAGTTCTGTGAGACTTGGGGAAGCACAACTTCCATGCCCTTGACTGCCTGACTTTGCACTTGGAATGTGAGAAATAGAAACTTCAGTAATGTCTAAGCCAGTGTCCTTTTAAGTTTGCTGACACTTGCAACCAAACCTAATCTTAAATGATACACTAACTGAAACTTGTTTAATCAAAAAAGCGTTTATGGAATGGTGCAACCAAGAGGTGAAGCTGTGTTTAAGAACTGCTGCATGTGGCAATTTGACTGGTATCCTTAGTACTCTCTCTATTCACTTCTCGGTTATTTTATTTTATTTTATTTTGCCTCTGTTTGCTGTATCTTAGGCTATCAAAATGTGGCAGCAATACAGCTGCTGGTTGCCTCAGATTTCCATCATAAAGATTTTTTTTTCTTTTTTCTTCTTCTTTTTGATATGGAGTCTCGTTCTGTCTTCCAGGCTGGAGTGCAGTGGTGTGATCTCAGCTCACTGCAAGCTCTGCCTCCTGGGTTCACGCCATTCTCCTACCTCAGCCTCCTGAGTAGCTGGGACTACAGGTGCCACCATGCCTAGCTAATTTTTTTTTTTTTTTTTTTTTTTATTTTTAGTAGAGACGGTGTTTCACCATGTTAGCCAGGATGCTCTCCATCTCGTGACCTCGTGATCCACCTGCCTCGGCCTCCCAAAGTGCTGGGATTACAGGCATAAGCCACTGCACCTGGCCTATAAAGATATCTTTTTAGAGCAAGCACTTTTCTGATAATTTAACACTTGGCCTGGTCACCTATTTACTAAACCAATCGAAGTGACCGAGGGGCAAATCCTTAGAGCTGTTAGGCTTGGGTCATATGGCCACTGCTGATGTGGAGGGGAGGGGACATCCTTACCCAAAGATATAGACTAAGTGGCATTTCTGTGGCATAAAGGCGGGCCGGTTTGGAGAGGATTCTGGGAAGATAAATATACATCCAGTTGCATTGTATACAATTTAAATTTCATAATGCTATGGTTTAAAAACCAATATATGTGTTAATATCTTGATTTTTTTTCCTGTTTTTCAGTAGTTCTTTCCAAAGGAAACAATGAATATTAAAGTCAATAATTTATAGGAGAATCAATGATAGTGAAGAGATAAAAAATAAAATTTAAGACTTATAATTTGGTACTTTAAGTCTTACATGGTATAGTAAGGAAAATACAAAATATTCTTTGCCTTTATAGGACACAGTAGTAATATCAAATGAAAATATCCGTGGTTAAAAAAATCATAACGTTTGTCTAAGTAATGATCATTTATGTAAGTTATAATGAAACATTCCTTCTTAGAGTAGTTGCAGTGTATTTATGCAAACAGTTAAACTACAGTTAAGAAACTAATAATCTTACATGATTTACTTCTGATTACAATTTCTTACAGATAACTCTTTTTTTCTGGTATCCTCTCCAAGGGTCCCACCCCGTAACATAGTTTTTCTGTCTTTTTTCTTTTCTTCTTTTTTCCTGGATGGAAAAGCTCTTTGGAAAGAGCCCTCAGAAGTGAATTGGAGTATGTTCCTTTTTCAAAAAAATGGAAACCTATAATATTTATTTTTAAATTTATTTTAAATTTGTAAGTGGTGTAGCCTTTTAACAAACTATGTGTTTCCATAAAATTTTGAAAAATTTAATCTTGTACGGAAGGCAAGGCAGGAATTTAAAAAAATAAACGTTGTTTTTTTGAGTTGTAGATTTGCAGGAAAATTGAGAAGATGGCAAAGAAAGTTCCTGTATACCTGACGCCCAGTGTCCCGTGTTGCCAGCATCTTAGGTTGGTATGGGATTTGTTTCGAATTAGTGAACAATTTAGAAACACTAATTTGTTTCGATTAGTGAACCAATATTGATACTTTAAACAAAAGTTCATATAGTAAGTCCTCATTTAAGTCATAGATAGCTCTTAGAAACCCAGACTTTAAGTGAAACAACATCTAAAAATGCCAAATTTACTGTAGACTAATTGATCCAAACAAGAGTTAAGTTCCTATGGCAAATTTCTGGTCACAGAAATATCACCCAGCTTCTAAATAAAGAACAAAACACTTTTAATATTAGCCACTGAAATAAATAGGAGCTATACATACATTTCAGAAAGATTAATAAAAATCAATAAGATAATTACCCAGTTATTCCAGTTCAGGGCGGTGACCAGAGCCCATCCTGGCAGCTTGGAGCACAGGGCAGGAGCAGCCCTGGACAGGATGCCTTCCCACTGCAGGTGACACACACGCACACTCTACCTGGGACTATACAGACACGCCAACAGCTTTGGAGTGTGGGAGCTGGCTGGACTCCCTGGAGAAACCCATGCAATACGTGGGAGAACATGCAAACTCCACACAGACAGTGGCTTGGGCTGGGCATCCATATATATTTTTTCCTTCTCATCAATGCTATAATCAAATGATGCTGAACAAAGTGATGTTATGTGAGAACCTACTGTACTTTATTCAGATCTCCTCAGTTTTCATCTGCAGTCCTTTTTGTGTTCCAGGATCCTGTCTAGCATACCACATTAGGTTTTGTGATCACATCTGACTCCTCTTGGCTGTGACAATTGTTCAGACTTCCATTGTGTTTGATGACCTTAGCAGTTTGAGGTGCTCTGGTCGGGTATTTTGTAGTGTCTCTCAGTTGAGATTTGTCTGATGCCCTCTCATGTTAATTCTAGGGTGATGAGTTTTGGGAGGAGGACCACATAGGTAAAGTGCCGTTCTCATTACATCACATCAAGGGTACATGCCGTCAAAATGACTTATCTCAATACTGACCTTGATTACCTGGCTGAAATAGGGATTGTCAGCTTTCTCCACTGTAAAGTTGTTCTCTTCCGTCATAAAGGATTATGGTCTTTATTACCATTCTCTTTGGAAGGAAGCCACTGTGTGTACCCCACACTTCAGAAGTATGGAATTATACTCCACCTCCTTGAGTGTGAAGTATACATATAAATTATTTGGAATTCTTCTGCTTATGAGATTTGTCTCATCTCCCTTATCTGTCTACCTACCTATCACATCATTTTTATATCAGTGTGGATTCATGGATATTTATTTTATGTTGTGGATTATAATCCAGTACAACTTTATTTTGTTGCCCAGATTGTTTTAGCTTTGGCCATTGGTAACTTTTTTTTTTGAGACTTTTTTTTTTTTTCAGATGGAGTCTCACTTTGTCACCCAGGCTGGAGTGCACTGGCGCGATCTTGGCTCACTGCAACCTCTGCCTCCTGGGCTCAAGCGATTCCCTTGCCCCAGCCTCCCGAGTAGCTGGGACTACAGGCACCTACCACCACATGTGGCTAATTTTTTGTATTTTAGTAGAGACGGGGTTTCACCATGTTGGTCAGGGTGGTCTTGATTTCCTGACCTCGTGATTCACCCGCCTCGGCCTCCCAAAGTGCTGGGATTACAGGCGTGAGCCACCACATCCAGCTTGCCATTGATAACTCTTTTAGTTGGCTTTTGTATATCTCTGCCATATTTCCTTTGTTGTATGTTAAACATTTTTTAAAAATTGTACTTCTCTACTGTCTGGTACTTTCAAAATGTGCCATACTCATACCCCTGTACCCGTCTTATATATCTCCTGCCTCAGTCCTGGAATCATTCATTTCTTCACAGAGCCCTTGTTCCTCTTATTGACAAATGGTATTAGAAACCAAGATCTGGGTGCCGGGTGTGTTCGTTGCCACTGGGGTGTTGCAAGGCAGGCATTTTTATTGTCCCATTTTACAGATGAGGAATGGGACATCTCAAATGACAGTGCTAGTAAAGGAAGAAGGTGGGGCAGTTGTGGTCAGGGTGTGGAGTAGGGGTCTTGATTCTGGGTAGCTTCCTTTTCATTCCTCTTCACTGTGCAGAGCTTTTCTCTCTCACTGATATTTTTACAAGGTAGTTTATTTTCCTGGGCATTGAGTCTAAGGGCAAGGTGTAAGAAAGTTTTTATTAATATTCTGACTGGAGAAATTATTGATTGATTGACCATATCATTCTTTTTGTTTTTTGCAGCTTTGCCAGCAGGCATAGAAATGAAACATGATGTGCTAAAGAATATTGTATATTGTTGGTAGCAATAAGAATAGATGCAGAATTCTCTGCAAGATTGTCAGTAAAGATAGAACGCTGTAGGAGTGTTTAATGAATTGAATGCTCTCCCACTCTTTTTTCAACCTACACAGCAATTGCGGTGAGGACCTGCCTAATTTGCCAAAACTAGATCCATTGCCCAATTTTTACAATTTTAGTCTTGATTGAATACATAAATATTATATTGAGTAGAGAAATGTATGCTTTCCTGAAGGAACTCTTTCTAAGGGAAAAACTTAGTCATATACTGCTGTTATCCCTTTGTATTAATTAATTAATTTGTGCTTTTAAGAAATGGGAGCTTGGTAGCTTTTACGGGTTGTTGTAGTCAAGGACCAAGATATTTGTATAATCCTGATTCACTACATTTTAGCGAAATGTCAAAAATCAGTGAAACCATTACAAAAGCAGAGTGTTCACACATACACAGAAACATACACACACACACGTTAAATTCCGTTTTCCCACTGGGGCCTGTTACATGTTTGTAGGGAAGTTAGAATGTTTTATACTTGTCTTAGTTTTGTTACTCCTGTGTTAGCGTAGAACGGCCTTAGATCAAGCTATTATGAGTTATCTTTGTCCTCTATCCCCATACCCATATTTACTCATCAATAAACATATTCCTTTGAAGCATTTGAATGCATTAATTTTTGAGGTTTGAAACATTTAATCTGTCAAAGGATTACAGTCTTTATTTTCCTCTGACCAAGAGTGGGGTACTTAATGCAAATTTCAGCAGTGCTAGACCTTTACTTCATTCAGCCTTTCAAATTTACAGAATTAATGAAAATATAGTATCTCATGAAGGGAATCTCTGTTTAACCTCGTGGAGAGGTTTTTCAGTCTGTCTGATCTTATTTATTATGCGTGGAATCTTTTTGCGCTTTCTTTTTTGTATTAATATTGGAATAATCTTGTGAAAGATCCCAACTAAACTTTGCTACTTTCTTGAATCCTTGATTCCTGTTTTCCTAGGGTTCTTCCTACTTTGCTGTGTTTCCTGGGATATTGAGGTACTAGAAAGGCTTCCTGTCCATAGAGATTCACCGTGCTGTCTCAGTTAATTGTGCCTCAGTTAATTGTGCCTTAGTTAATGCTTTTTTCATATTCATTTAAAAGCTTTATGAGTTCCTATTCTCTGAAGCATAGATCTTATCTGTTTGATTGAATGACACATTGCAAATATTTAATATTTCATATTTATGAAGACCTGCTGAATTATTTTATTACCCTTTTGGACATACTTATCGGATCTGTCTTAATTGATGTTAAGACTCTGCAATCCATTAAGTCGTTGAGTCAATTCACACTCAGACTGTACCTGGGATTCTTATAGTCCTAACTCCAGTGATTTTCAACACAGCTCAATCAAGGCAGACACTCTTCTGGTTTCGCCTCTAAAAAGAAGCTAAAAAGCAATCTTTGGGACACTCTGACCTTTTAATGTCTTTGTTATAGTAAAAACGTGGAGTGTTACCTGGCAGGGTGAAATGCTACCAGGTCAGATACATTTTCAAGATTGGGTCCTTAAGCTGAATACACTTGTGACCTTATCTATTCAGAATTAGGCAGTAGCCAGTAGATAACCTCTTTTTTTTTTTTTTTTTTTTTTTGAGGTGAAGTCTCGCTTTGTCACCCAGGCTGGAGTGCAGTGGCACTATCTCAGCTCACTGCAACATCCACCTCCTGGGTCCAAGTGATTCTTCTGCCTCAGCCTCCCGAGTAGCTGGGATTACAGGTGCCCGCCATGGTGCCCAGCTAACTTTTGTATTTTTAGTAAAGATGAGATTTTACCATGTTGGACAGGCTAGTCTTGAACTCCTGACCTAAAGATCCACCCACCTCGGCTTCCTGAAGTGCTGGGATTACAGGTGTGAGCCACCACACCCAACCGATGACCTCCTTCATATTGAAGTTATGACTAAACTATACATTACAGAAAATGTTAATAGCAAACACTTGTATAGCACTTATTTAGCATTTACATGTTTTAGATGTTTATATGAATTATGATCATTTTGTAGATGAAATTAAGGAGCAGGGTATTTATATAGCTTGCATACCTTCACACAATAATGTAGTAGAGGAAATACTAGATCAAAGCATTCTGACTCAGGAGATTGCTCTGAAAACTTTGCTATTCTGCGCTGAGATTTTTCTTTTCTGTTTTGAAGGGGTGTGTGTGTGTGTGTGTGTGTGTGTGTGTGTGTGTAAATCAATGATCTGGGGAATTGCATAGCTATGTCTTTGATTTTTAATTTCACTTTCGTTAAGTTGAGCTGTGGATGCTGGTGATTTT
Organism: Theropithecus gelada; assembly: GCF_003255815.1. Taxonomy (NCBI): domain Eukaryota; kingdom Metazoa; phylum Chordata; class Mammalia; order Primates; family Cercopithecidae; genus Theropithecus; species Theropithecus gelada. The sequence continues at coordinate 13,179,330 of NC_037685.1, read as the reverse complement.
GATAATGAGTTTTAAGAAGGAAGAGTTGCTGCAGCAAATTGAACTCTTAAAAGCCCCCATCCTCCCACTCATCAAAATTTTAGCTCTACTTACACAGTGCTTGAATTTGAGAATAAGTCAGCGTCTTAACATGAATGTTGGAAGCCAGTTTCATTTGATAAATATTTATTAATCACATCCTGTGAGCACTGTCTTATCTGAAGGACAGTAATCACAAAAAGACGAATAAAACTCATCCTTGAACTGTGTGGGACAAGGCCAGTCTTTTGTTATATAAATACCTACATGAGAAACTATACTACAGGGCACATGAATGGTGCAAAATATTGTGGGAATTCAGAGATGGTAGATAATATGGGCATGCTTTTTCTGAAGAAGTTGCTTTAAAGCTAGGATGTGAAGGAGGTGGCATTTCTGTGAGGTATTTGAAGTGAAAGGAGTGATGTGAGCAGATAGCTAAGGAGGAAAGATGTGTATAAGTAGGCTAGTGTCATATCAGCTAAGATATGTTTGTGGGGAGAAAGAATTTTGGAGATGTTATTTGGGGTTGTATTGTGGGTTTTACTTAATGTCACCCTTGACAATTGTTGTGGCAATGCAAATGGACAAGAAGGGATCAGTTTGAGAGGTTTCTTAGACAGAACTTGTAGGACTTGACAACTAATAGAATGGGAAAGGTCTGGGTGAAGGAGGGATCAGGGATGATGTCAGGCTTTTAAGTTGAGCTTTGGAGAGGGCAGATGGAAATCAGAAAAGCTGGTTTTCATTCTAACCTGCTTTGCAGAGGCAAGGATTATTGTGAGAGTTGTTATGAACATTTTTGACTTCCTCAGCTTGGGGAATACTGTTTTGTATGACTATATTATATGTAGGGTGTGTATTTAAGGAGAGGGGATGACTCCCTAAAGGAATCATGGAGAAAATGCCTGTTAACAGCTTTGCTGTGTAATGCATTCATTGTGTCTAAGTGAGTTTTTCCAAGAACCTTTTAGTCAGTCTCAAGTTGTTTGAAAATGGAAAAGGTGAGAATTTGTAGGCATTCTGATGTTGGCACTGAGTTTCTTATACTGGAAGTCTTTTTCGTTCCTGAAACTGTTCTTGATACAATGGAGGCTTCCCAGGTCTTCTGGAATTCCAGCGTCCCAGGCCAGGGCTGCAGATGGCCAGTGCATCCACTAGGGGTGTCAGGCTTCAGGAGTGGTGCCTGGTCTGCATAGCACAGTACCTTATTCCATAGACAAGCAGTATGAAGACACTTTTTCTCTTCCTCATAGATGTCCTCCTTGATGGCATGAATCCTGTCTATGATTGTTGAATCCCTAGCACCTGGCATTATGCGTGATACACATTAGGCTAAAAAAAAAATAAATGAATCGATAATGCACTCTTCCCATAGTCTGTGGCTATCACATCTGTCCTGTTTATTAATAACCCTGTGATATACAGATTTTGAACTAACAGATAAGTTTTGAGAGATAATGCAATGGACATTTATTAGGGAAAATTTGAAGAGAGGATCCTATATATGTGATTTACCATTTATATATTTTAATACATTAAACCCACAGTTGAATGCTTTCATTTAGATTGTCGTCTTAACACCACACTTGGTCTTTGGCATCCATGAATTGGTGTTCAAGCAAGCCATACTTTTTACATTGACAGCCGTAAGTCACTATTTTATACTGAATTTTGAGCAATAGCTCATGTGTGAAAATTGAGGCATGACAGGACAGTGTTATGTGTCAGACAACAGTTTAGTGTGTCAGCATTACCATCTTTGCGTCTGTCATCTTGAACCCAGCAGTCATCCAAGCTGAGGCTAAAGATGTATGAAGAATTTCCATCTTTATACTAATTGTGTTACATTTTTGAAATCTAACATCGATATTTCATCCCCCCCTCTATTTCCAGAAGCAGAATCCATTTTGTAATAAATCTTTAAGGCCAAAGCACAATAATATCATTAAATAAAAATTATTTTATAATTTCTTAGAGAGTTATGTTTTTCTTTTTAGTTTTTAAACTTTTATTTTTTATTTTTTATTTCTTTTGAGATGAGGTCTCGCTGTGTTGCCTAGGCTGGAGTACAGTGGTGTGATCACAGCTCACTGGCTTCTCAGTCTCCCTGGCTCAAGCAGTCCCTCCACCTCAGCTTCCCAAATAGCTGGGACTACAGGCATGTGCCGCTGTGCCTGGCTATTTTTTCTTTTGGTAGAGATGGAGTCTTACTGTGTTGCTCAGGCTGGTCTCAAATTGAACTTAAGCACTCCTCCTGCCTCAGCATCTCAAAGTACTAAGCTTACACGTAAGAGCCACTGTGCCCAGCTGAGAATTACATTGTTTTAATGTAGCATTTTTCAGATATAATGTTAGGATAGGGAACCCAAAGATCTGATTAGACCAATTTGGCAGAGAGATTAATAAATTAAAATACCAGGATACTGTTAATGGAAATTAATCAGAAGCAGAGGAAAAAAATGCTTAAATAAAATACCATGTTAATTTAAAATGAATTAAAAATGAAATTGTCTGCTTTTACAAAACCTTTCTAGCAACACGCATATTGTGCAAAGTGAATCCATAGCTGTATTAAAAAAATAGTAATGGCTACCCTACCAGGTTAACTTTTTTTGCTAGTTATAGATATTCAAATTCTAATAGCGTAAAGCGTTTTTTTTTTCTTTCCTGCGATGTTATCGTCCCTTAGTTTTACATGTTTTAAACTAAGCTGTAAATTTAGCTTGAACAATTTTAATAACATTTCCAAAGATGTATCTAAAAAAGGAATTTAGAAGAAATACTGAACTTTTGAAGTCAAACCCAACCCCCTTTCTTACAAAAGCAGTCAACTTACTTTAACTGAACATTTCTTTGCCCTGAAGTTAGAAATGACTTCAGCAAAAATTTCTCCACAGGGTTGATATTTTAATGATGGGAACTTTAGGTTAGTATGACCATTTTATACTAGTCATTTATAATCATTTATGAATGGAATGGTGATTGACAAATACATTTGCTTTAATGTGAAGCCGGACTATAATATATATGGATCAGCTTCAGGTGTTCATGTCTGTCTTTTCTCCATGTGGAGTACGATTGTACCTTCTCTTCCCTCCTGCACTGGTTTTTGTCTTGGGTGACCAGGCTGTGAGTTCTTCAAGATCAAAGATCATGTCATGTTGTGTCTGTAGCCCCAGCATGTAGAGCAATGGCAGGTAGCAGTATGTGGTTGATAAATGTTGATTGAATGAATACATGATTGACTGAATGTATGTATGTCTAGCAAACAGTGTTTGCAACTGACAGCCTTTTTGAAAAAATTATTTTGGATAGTTATAAGTTCACAGGAATTCCCCCTCCCATCCCTCAGATACAGGAGATTCCTTATCTCCTCCCTACCAGTTTTCCCCACTGGTAGCATCTTACATGACATAATACAGTGCCAAAACTAAGAAATTGACATTGGTATAATCCACAGATCTTCTTCAAAATCACTGACTTTACATGCACTCATTTGTGTGCACTTTGTATCAGTTCTATGCAGTTTTATCACATGTATTGATTTGCATGGCTACCACCAGAATCAAGATAACAGATTTTGTGTATGTGGGGTTCCATGCCCACAAGGCTTCGTTGTGCTACTGTTTTGTAGCTAACCCTGACACCTCATAACAGGATTTTAATCGTCCTGACCTTGTGCTTTACATTAGCTTCTGCATTAACTATGGCACAAAGAACTATAAGATGTTTCTGTTCATTAAGAGACAGCAGCAGTGATTGTATCTGTATCCATTCCCCAGTCCAGAGATCATCCCTCATCCATGATCAGTTTACACGTTTTCTGTTTAAAAAAATTATCTTAAAGTTGGCTTTCCTAGAGTAATGAATTGTCAACATTATCATAATGGGAGTCCACTCCTATTAATCAGAACTTAGAGACCACATGTTGTGTTCATTATCCAGAAAATGTATCAAGTTGCAAAACTTAAGCAGAATGCTAAAAATTGGGATCCACAGTATTAATGAGCTAAATATTGACAAGTGCATCTTAGAAAATGTTTCTGTGAGCAAAAAAAATTGCAGGCTTATAGGCAATGAATTGGAGTGTTCAGCAGGGTTTAATTGATGGCTGTGGATGTCTTCTGCATAATTGAGGTTGTAAAGATGGATACATGTGGTAGGCGTGGGGGGTCTAAATGCGTGAGTGTGTATTGTAAGGGAATCCATCCCTTCCAACATACTGCAGGCTGGGTTGCAGATACAGTGATCCATGTTTATGTAAGCAAGGTGGAAACTTCTGATATAGAAGGGAAAAAGCAGGTGCTTATGGATGTTTTTCTTTCAGGAAATAGTTCACATTTTCAAGAAATAATTTTTTTTTTTTTTTGAAACAGAGTTATCTTGATTCTGGTGGTAGCCATGCAAATCAATACATGTGATAAAACTGCATAGAACTGATACAAAGTGCACACAAATGAGTGCATGTAAAGTCAGTGATTTTGAAGAAGATCTGTGGATTATACCAATGTCAATTTCTTAGTTTTGGCACTGTATTATGTCATGTAAGATGCTACCAGTGGGGAAAACTGGTAGGGAGGAGATAAGGAATCTCCTGTATCTGAGGGATGGGAGGGGGAATTCCTGTGAACTTATAACTATCCAAAATAATTTTTTCAAAAAGGCTGTCAGTTGCAAACACTGTTTGCTAGACATACATACATTCAGTCAATCATGTATTTATTCTGTCGCCCAGGCTGGAGTGCAGTGGCGTGATCTCAGCTCACTGCAAACTCCGCCTCCCGGGTTCAAGCAATTCTCTGCCTCAGCCTCCTAAGTAGCTGGGATTACAGATGGCCACCACCATGCCTGGCTAATTTTTTATTTTTAGTAGAGATGGGGTTTCACCATCTTAGCCAGGCTGGTCTGGAACTCCTGACCTCGTGATCCACTTGCCTCGGCCTTCCAAAGTGCTGGGATTACAGGCGTGAGCCACTGGTCCCAGCCCGAAAGAAAATCTTTTACGCTCATGTCACCAAGATAAAAACAGACAACATGGTCAAGTTTACACTTGGTTTATAAATTTGTCAAAATGAGAGCTGTCTTGTTGGCATAAAACAGAAGGCACTTTTTCTACATCCTCTTCCCTGTCTTATTCTTTCACATTTCATTGTGCTGGAAGATCAGGTTAATGGAAGTTCCTTGGGAATTTCATCACCCTCTTCTGCTGACTTCTTTTCTACCCTGCCTCCTGTCCCACCACAGGGACATGCAAAGTGAATGTTAGGGCAGAAGCCAGCAAGAAAATCCTGTTTTGCAAAGAAAAGCCTCCAGGCCACACTCCCCTGTCATCTGGATAGAAAAATCTTACCATATCCTCAGGTTGAAAAACCTTCTTGGGAATGCTGTGTTCCTGCTGGTGGCGTTCATGTATTTGTGTGTGCACTGTGCGGGGATCTGGGAGCCTGTGGGTGGGCGTGGGGACAATGAGTCTGGGTGAGTGTCAGGCAAGGCCTTTAAAAATAGCTTGTTTTTCATTTTTTGGTACATAGCCTCCCTGTTCCAGTTTATTAGCAATCAATTTTTAACCCTTATATTAGGTACCGTGGGAAGTTAGAAAAGTCTTTCTTTGAAGAACTAAGAGTCTCTTCAGAGGATTTATCTACAAGTGGGAGAAAAGGAGATTTACCTGAAATGCAAAATAGGCCATGGAATATTTAAGTATGGAGAGGATACATTGTTAAAAGTATGGAAGTGGTCTGAGGAAAATCTGTGAAGACTTAAGAGAGTGGGTAGTGTCAGAAGGTTCACAAGGAGCTAATGAATGCTGGGCCTTGCAGATAGGAGCGTATAGGAGCATTCTGAGGCAGGAGCTAGGGATGTGACTGTAGCTGGCTGGTTAATGAGTGCACTGGACCAGTCAGACATCCTGGGTTCAAGTCCTTCTACCAATAGACCTGTTAATTTAAGGTGAGGTTCTTCCCTGACTCTAAACTCCCATGTCGCATTAAAGTTATGAATAGTAAATAAAATGTTTATAAAAAAGTAAAAAAGCTTTCTAAATTGCAAAATCCTGTACAGATTTGAATTATTACTCTCAGATTACGAGTCTTAGAAATCAAAGTTTTAAAAATGTGTGTCCAATTTAAAACTGAAGAGCGTCTGAAAAGATGCCGATACTTACCCACTTTTAAAGATGTGAAATGACAGCAGATCATTTTAGGATGAAAAATTCATTCCCCTTTCAACCCATCAGAAATGAATTTTTAGAATGATTATGATTCTCCTCAGCTTTTCTAAAATTTTGGGAGGGAAAGATTAGTTCTAAAGAACTGGGTAGTACCAGCTTTTTGTTCGGCTTCATTCATACATCACATTTAAAAACAAACAAATGAGAACAAAACAAAAAAATGTACCATGAGCTTTTCTTCCTCCTTTCTTTTGAGACGTATTTATTGAGCACCTGTTTAGATGCCAGCTCCTGCAATGGGGATCAAAAATAATCATCATTCCTGCAGTGGTGCAGATAACCACATTAATACAAATACAGTCAACCCTCTGTTTCCAAGGGTTTCTCATCCACAAATTCCACCAACCAAAATTGAAAATATTAAAAGAAAGACAACATAAATTTAAAAATACAGCACAACAACTATGTATATGGCATTTGCATTGTATTAGGTATTATATGTAATCTAGAGATAAAGTATATGGGAGGATATGCATAGGTTATATGCAAATACTACATACTACTGTTTTACATAATGGACTCAAGCATCTTTGGATTTTGGTTCGTGGTGGGAGTCCTAGAACCACTACCTGCAACTACTGAGGGATGACTGTATATATGTATCACTTCCACCCGAGAGTTGCTGTTGAATAAAGGGAAAAATTCTAGACTAGCATATAACAGGAAACTGGTGAGGCTGTGTTCCCTAGAGGAAGTAATATTTGACTACAGATGTGAGGTAAGCTATGGGATAAAAAGGCCTGGAAAGAGAACAGAGGTATATGGATTGGGATAAAAATTAATTGCTAAAAATAGTGACAGTTATTAAGCCAGTGTATGTGATGGGCCTTTTTATAGTATTCTACCTTGGAAGCTTAGACAAATCCTCTTCTATAGCATCTTAATACAGCAGTTTGCCTAGGCATTACGCTTTGTCCAACCTGAGATATTTTCAGAAATAATGCTCTAAGATTTCAGATGTATCTCCCTAATGCTTTGCTTCATAAAACCCGAATCAGAGTAATAGACAAAAGGTACTAAAATAACATTTAAGTGAATATTTTTGTAAATCTGGAATAGAGAAGAACTTTCTAAAGAGTGACTCCTAATCCAGAAATTGTAAGTTGGAATTTGACTACTTCTAACACTTTTGTAATAAAAGTTTTGTCAGTTTAAATGGCAAACTATAAAGTGGTAGAAACCATTTAAAATATATATGACAGTGAAAATATTTTTCATGAAGAAACTTCTTAAATTAAGGCAGCAACTGCCCAATATATAGATGGGAAAATATTTGAACTGGGATTTCACAAGAGAATGCATAAATGGGCCAGGCGTGGTGGCTCACACCTGTAATCCCAGGACTTTTGGAGGCCAAGGCGGGCGGATGGCCTGAGGTCAGGAGTTTGAGACCTGCCTGGCCAACATGGCAAAACCCTGTCTCTACTAAAAAAAAAATACAAAAAATTAGCCGGGCATGGTAATGGGTGCCTGTAATCCCAGCTACTTGGGAGGCTGAGGCAGGAGAATTACTTGAACCCAGGAGGCAGAGGTTGCAGTGAGCTGAGATCCCACCATTGCACTAAAGCCTGGGTGATAGAGCGAGACTCTGTCTCAAAAAAAAAAAAAAAAAAAAAAAAGTAAAGAATGCGTAAATGACCAGTAAATAAATGAGTTGAAGTTTAATGTCAGTGGTTGTCCAAGAAATATGAATTAAAACAGTGCCTTTTCTTTTTTTTTTTTTTTGGCTTTCAGGTTGGGCAAGATTTAAATGATGGCTATATGGAAGAAACTGTAATAACTATACATATATGTGCACTGATGAAACCTGTGAATGTATACTTTCTGCATGCGTAAACATTTATAATGTGATTACCCTATGACCCAGAAATTTTACTTCTAGGAATGTATTCCAGAAATGTAATGATGAGTATATGTAAAGATTTAGCTACAATTATGCTCATCAGATTACTATAATTAAAAGTTGCGAAGCAATCAAAATGTGTAATAGGGAGATAGTTACATAAATGTGCACATTGATAGAAGGAACACTAAGCTGCCATTCAAAACAAAGTCTTTTTGAATTCTTTGCTATGGACGTTTGTCCATGAAATATTGTTAAGTAATCTAGGAAGCAGATTACAAAATAACATTTATGTTAAGGATACATAGTAACATGTTGAACACTTGTGTGTTAGATACTAGACTAAATGCTTTATGTTGATTATGTCATTTAATTATAACATTCTTCTGAGATATAAACATATCTCATTTAATTAAACAATTATAATTGTTTAATTATAACATGATTAGCCCTATCTTATAGATTAGTTAACAGGAATAACGGGGGGCTAAATAACTCCAGGTCACACCAGTTGGAAGTGGGGAGCTAGGTTTTAAGGATCAGCTTCAGAATTTTTACATTTGTGTATGTACATGTATAATAAAAGGGCATACACCAAATAGAGTGACAATATATACTGTTGGCTGTAGAACTTCAAGGGATTTTAACTTTCTTATTTATACTTTTTGCAGAGTCTGAGAGTTTTAGCCTGTGCTTTTCTTAAGAGGAAATAAAAGCAAAGGTGTTTTTATTTTTTAATGTTTTTGTTATATAGGAAGGGCAGGCAGCACTAGTTTTAATTTTATACAGTACATGTCATGTTTTATTTCAAGAGGAAAAGATGGAGAAAAATGAATAGTTAGCATATTTAATTGGCATTTTTTAATAACACCCATGGGGCATTATTAGGAAATTTGTAAGTGATGTTTGTGGAGGTAGCTGTTAGGGTAGATACAAAGAAATGGAGTTATAAAGAATAAAAGTAATTGAACATTAAACACATATTTCTGTTTAAAATTTTAAATACTTTTTGGAAAATTAAAATATTAGTGTAAAGGTAATTTTCTTTTTATTGATCAGCCATCAAGTATTTACTGAATACCAAGCATTGCCAGCAGCAAAGAAGAAGTATAAGATGCAGAATTATGATGTAGTTGTGGATACAAAACTTCAGGAAGAGGTAATCTGTATTTAAGATAGTTACATGATCAGGTGATAAATTACAAAGTTCAGATGAAAATATAGAGATAGGCCTGGATCATGAGAATGGGGTTGTATATAAGATGGGTAAGGATGAATGATACTCATGTGTCATAGAGAAGATATATGGAGAAAGCAAGCGTTGAGCTGACACTGAACGCTGGGTGGGTAGTGAATGAAAGTAGAACATGTTCTGCAGGCAAAATAGCCTGAGCAAGTAGCAGACACAAGAATGAGCAGCTTGGAAATGTGCAGTTCAGTAAGGTTTTGGCTGGTTTTCCTGAAGATACAGGAATTAAAGTAAGGTGAGACCAGATTATGGAGAGCTTCCACTGTGAAGCATTTATGTAGGTGCATAAATATATGTAGATGCACTTATCTAGATACAAATAAGAAAGTATTTGAAGGCCTTCTACAAGGCTTAGTTATTATATTGGTTTACTACAAGTTCTTCAGTTTCTATTAGAAATGTTAAGGAGAGTCCTATGATCAAGTCTGTGCCTAACAGACTTGATCCTAAGCTCCTACTACATATCATAGGTTTTATTCGCATTTTTCAAACTGTATTTTTATAGTGCACCAACAGCATTCCATGGATTTTTATGTGAAAAATGATTTGATTAGTGTGAGCAGGCCTCTGCATGCTTGTGAACAAAGTTCTTAATTAAGAAACTCTGCCTTGGATGGGGCTTTGGACATCGTGTAGTCTAGCTTCCCATCTTAGTGAAGGACTTTCTCCTATAATAATTCCCAAAGGAGATTATTCCTGTTTACCTAAAATAATTAATAGAGGAAGATGAAGACCTGATTAGTTGCTTAGTCCAACATTTAGAGTAGCCTATTTCATCTTTGAAATACATATTTCAAATGAATGAAAATTGAGAAGCATGGTTTGTTTTTTTTTTTTTCAGATTTGTACTTGTTGGAAAAGTACTTTTTTTCCCTATATGTACTTGTTGGAAAAGAATCCCGTGGAACAGTAAATCATGAGTTAATTTAATCTTTCAAGTAACTTTATCTTTTAATCTATGCAACATGGAATATCTATCATGATATTAACTATTTTAGTTATTTGAGTTGTTTTATAATGTACTCCTTATAGATGGAAGAAGGCGGTATGTTAAGGGTACATACAAAAAATAATTCTGGTTTGGTAAAAGATTACATCTCTTTAATAGTAAGGATTTAAATCACATCTTTTTAAAATCTGAAGTAGTACCCTACCTAAGAGCTAAGTTATTACTGGTAACATACACCTCCTCTAAATAAAATAAAAGAGACATGATGATAATTTCTCATAAACCTAGAGTTAAGATTTATCTAGTTCTGTGTACCTGAGATTGCCCCCTTGTCAAACTGATATTATCTACTTGACTCAACATGAACATATTGTTGGTAGAACTGGTACTTCAGAACAAAGCAGAAGACACAGTCTGTTTGTTGAGTGGAAATCTAATTTACAAAGCCATCCAAACACAAGAAATTGCAGGAATGAATTTTAAATCACATATCCAATCAATAGTATTGCTAGAGGAGACTTAGTCAAGGAAGACATTACGGAGAATTTCCAAATTTCCAAAGAGCAAAAAGATAGGTCTTGGTGGTCCAAGGAAGGTTTCCTAGAAGAAATGGCAAATGGCTGAGTCTGCGAATCCATTGAATCTTGGATTGTTTATATAGTCTTTGTAGTTTGAGATATAGCACAGTGCCTTGTGCATATTTGTATTTTAAAAATATATAGTGCCTTGTAGGTATTATAAAGAGTAGGAAGTAGACTTTAATAATCTTCAGTATAGTGCAGCCATTCAAAATTCAGTTTAGGATTAGAGAGATTATAGCTTGAGTCTTAGTTTAACCACTTGCTTCTACCTCTGATATTAGTCAAGATCTTTATCTTTTAAGTTATAATTTCTTCATGGCAAGGCGGTACATCAAAAGTCAAAATTTGTGATTGTAATGAGATAAATCTTGTGAAGTACTTATCATGATGCTATCTTAAATGTCACCCTGAAATGAAACAGGAACATGGCAGAATGCTACTTTTGTGGCTTGCATTAACATATAAATGCATCCTTTATTGTTTGCTATAGGCTTCTAAGAAGTGATACTAATTGGCTTAAATATTATCTGTGCCATGTAATTATTTTCTTTTGGATGGGGGCCAAAATGAGAGAGCGTGGGAGGAAAGGACAGGAAGGTTTTGTTCTGAAACAGTAGAGGTGTTCAGACATCTTCATGTAGCTATTTAAAAATTTAATTAAGACCCATCTTAAGGTAGGGTGAAATAGCCTATTTTCTAATGAAAGAAGTTGACATCTAATGACCATACATTGGCAGGAATAGACACAGAGTCTGAATCAGGGATAGAGAAAGTGAGGCAATAATGTGTAACATTGGGCAGAGTCTGTCTACTCCCGCTCTGCTCTTCTCTAGCAGCTTCTTTCCTGACTGTTCCTTTGCTTTATCCCAAAGAGGTAGTTTCTCTATTGTCAATGGGCTGTATTTCTGGTAATCTTCTCATTTGTTTTCTTGTAGTGAGCCCTGGCTACCATACTGGCTAAGACAAAATATGCTCCAACTCCATTCCCATCCATGACTTTTATTTTAGCCTGGAGGTTCAAATCCCTAAGGACATTTTGACTTTTATGTTTGGCTATCAGTGTTCTCAGATAATTCAAAACAAATAGTCACTTAAAACATTTTTTAATGTGCTATAAAATGATCTACTGTGGAGTTTTATGGAGGTAATTCACATATACTCATAAGAAAATACAGAACTTTAAATAATTTAGAGGCATCTGTGGAGTGGATCAGGCTCTGCCTGTGGCCACAACTCTCCTTCGTTTCCATACTTCTTCACTTCAGCTGCCTTGTGCCTCACTCTGGATATGCGCTTAACTATAGCCCAGAGGTAAGATTTGATAAACAGTGTTCTTAGGAGATTAAGTTATGAAACTTAACTCACAGGGAAACAAACATTTGATTTAGGAAGGGAGCTAATTGCCTAGGAGGTCCTTAGATGTTATTTATGCTAGAAAGCAAGGTCCTTTCTAGGGCCCAGACTTGTCCTGATGTATAGAATAAGACTTGTTGAGAAATGCCTGAGAACAAACTGTAAGAGTGATACTAGGTACCCTGAATGCCTAAACCTAATAGGGTCCATCTATACTTACCTTAGAAATCACTAGTGACTTGGACACTATAGAGAACAGTAAAGATTTATGTGATCCAGTATATTCTACCAAATTATTGTGGTGTAGTTAAGTCTGACTTAAATAGAAATGTGACCAGATAACATGCCTGTATCAATTTTATGATCTTAAAGATAAAATTTTTATTTAGTTGGAAATATTTAATGGAAAACGTTGAAAATTAAGTAGTTGGCCAATCATGGTGAAATTTTCTTGACGTATAATTTAACAAATCCTCTATTTCAACAACAGATAAAAAAACAACTGAGGAAAAGCAAATCTAGAACATTTATATGAAGAAATAGAAATAAAACTGCTGGTTTTATATGGTTGATAAAAGTTTTTTCCCTTTCTTTTTGAAGACTGGTATTTGGGAATGGTAGGCAATAGAGGATCAGGACTTGGTTGGTCTTAGTCCCACTGCTTATTGTTGGTTAGATATCCTGCATGTAATCTTTTGGGCAAGTTATGTTTTTGACTTGAGATTTACTTTCCTCATTTATAAAATAGTTATCAAAATTACCTACTTCATAATGTGGTACTGAGAATTATGTAAAAGAGAACTATGTAAAACATCTGGCAGGGCATCTGGAAGTTAGTACTCAATGGTAAATATTAAGTATTAATAGTGATAATTGCAAACCTTTTTTAATATCATATGTTTTTACTGCTATTTCTCTAGAGCTTTTCAATTGGTCATATAATATATGCCCCTTAAAAAAAATTGAAAATTCTTTCTCTTTTTCTTATATTAATTTAAACTTATAAAATGATGTGATTCCCTTGTCTTCCTTCTCTTACACATTGTAACTCTCTGCAGCACCCAGATGCATCGTAAAATCTTATTAACGTAAACATTTTAAAACTTGAAGCATTTTCCACATAACAACCATGTTTCTTGTATTTATCACAATAAGTGAAGTTCTAGATACCACCTTACTAATCCTTATAGTCTTTCAATAAGTATTGCCATTTGGAATCTATATTAATGTTAAAAAATATTGGGAATTACATGTATATATATTGTAGCTATAAGTACTTAGGAAAATGTTATGAAATTATGACAGTCATACAAATTAAGATAAGAAATATTTCTAGTGAAACCAGCACATTTACTTGATAGAAGTTTTTGTATACTTTACTAATTCTTCTGCATATGCAGGTCATTTTAACTTAATATTGCTAAATAAACTCTTTTTTCCATTTTTTGTAAACGTAGTTTATAATAGCAGCATGCTAGTCCATTACAGTTTTCAACCATCATTAAATCAACTGTTTCCTTGTGATAAATTATTTCCAGTTTTTAGATTATAAATGGTGTTTCCATGTACTTTTTATACTTATAATTTTTCCTTTTTTTGTTGTTGTAGGATTAATCTAGGAATTTTATCACTGGGTCAAAGATTGTCAACGTGCTTTTGACTCTTGAAACTAAAGTGCCTTTCAAAGGAGTTCTGATAGTTGGTATTGCCAGAGGCAACATATGAATAAGGTCCTTCCTGCCACTTTATAGCAATGGATATAATGGCTATTAAATTGGCCAGTTCAATCAATGTTAAGTGATAATCTCATTTTTTTTCTTCTTTCTTTACAAGGGACAGAAATAATTGTTGACATATTGTTTTGGATTAAAGTGGGTAATCATGTTGAAATAATTTGGAATTGGTAGTAGTTATAATAAAGCACACGTTGTTGAAACTAAATTAAAAAGACTAATGCGTCTTGTTGACCTTTTATGTGAAGAATGTGTATGGTCACAATTGAAAGTATTATGAGAAAATTTTAAAGTTTTTGAAGTAAAAAAGAAAAAACAGGCCAAAAAACTTTCAGCTTGTAGATTCAATTGCTGATTTCTTAATGTGCCATCTACGTTAAACTCTTAACTATCTGAAGCCTAAGTCACTACATGTAGAATTAGAAACCACTGTTTTTGGTTTTAAGGGTATTTAAAAATAGCCTTAGCGGAATCTTTAGCTTCATTTTTACTGGTAAAGCCTAATTGAGTTTTACTATTAAAGCTGACTATACTCTGTCTTCCTCCTTAGCTTGCTTTTACCTCATTTATAGAACACACCCTAGTATTTTAGAAACAATTACATATCTCACTCATACCTCCCCCTCTCCCCCCACCCCCAAGACAAAATGTAGGCATGTTGAATAAATAGACATAGCAAAGTGGGGGGATTTCCTTGAGCTATAGAATTAGTTGATGAAAAAAGGGAGCGAGGGGGAAGTGTGAGAACTACAGAGAAAAGAAGACAATTAGAGAAGACATGGAGATATGAGAAAAGTAGATTTACATTTTGAGTTCTCATTGCTGTCATATTTCTTCACAAATTCTCCGGCAAGCTGTAAGGTGGGCTGTTTTTTAAGGTTTATTGATAAGCAATTGATTCGTATTTTAAGTCAAACTAATTCTGCATCTCTTTCCCATTGTTCTTTTGTGCTTCTTTATTCTACTCTATTTTTAAGAGCAGTACTGTCTAACTTGCTGGCTCTTTCTGCTCTACTGTTGCTCCAGCCCTGCAGCTTCCCCACCGTGTGAATTTGCACTTCAGTGGCACCGTTTCCTGTTAGAAACCAAAGGCAGGCCCCTGACTTTTCTAGGTGTTGATTCACACAGGAAAGGACCTGAAAAGTTGTATCAGGGCACCTGATTAACTGTAGGACTAGCTGATGGACTTGAAGCACAAATGGGGCTGTGGAATCTTTTCCATACCTTTTGGTCTCCTGTGGGTCTGAGGTAGAGTGGTCAAAAAATTTAAAGATTGACGTAAGTAGATTCTAGAACACAAATTACAGAAGGTTGGAATTGATGTTGTTCAGATTACCCTGGATAGAAATCAAGGTGAATGATATTGATATTTGAGTCCAAATCAGGTATTTGTTTTTTTTTTTTTTAATTGTAGTAAAATACATGTAACAGAAATGTACTGTTTTAACCCTTTTTAAAACGTTACATATTGTCACGTAACTGTATCTAACATGGAAATATGTGCATGCATATGTAACTTAGAAAGATGAAAACTATTCCTTCCTTATTTTGTAATAGAAGAACGTTAAAAATCACTGTCATAATTTTCTTTCTAGGTTGTGAAATACAACTTAAAATTTTATTAACCATTTTAAATGTAAAATACAAAGTGATTTTTTTCACTATGTAAGTTGAGCTTTATATAAATGAATTATATACAGTTCTATTAGAGAAGGATGAAACTAAAAAAAGGTTGATTTGCAGATATTTCACTTTTTTGGAATTAAAATAACTGATTGTTTTCTTCTCCCATCCTTCTATGTTTTTCTACACATGTATTTTGATACTAGAAGTATTGCTAAGTTTTTAAACCTAGTTTTCCTCCAAAACAAAGATTTTTTTTTTTCTTTCAAAATCTTGTTAATTTTTTCATGGAATGAATTTGCAATCCATGTGCAATCAATCTTTACAATAAAAATATGAAATTGACATTTCACAATGTACCCATAATTGGCATAAATTATTATGATTAATAAGGTCAAGTTTGTGAGTTACGGTACCCAAAACTCAACTGTTTTACTAGGGAAATCTTAGCAAATTGAAATTATTTAATTGTTTGCATTTTACCAAATAATGTTTTCAGCCTGTTACGGGGACTCGAGAGAAGTGGTTATCTGACAGTTGTCAAGTCGGAGGAAGTTAAGATGTCTTTATATCTAGGTGGGCTCATCATTTAGCTCTCTCTGCAGTCATTTGGTAATGTCATCCAGTCAGGCAAATGTGTTTCATTTACTTTATTGATCAATATAATCTACATTATATTTATGACAGTGACTATTTGTTTATAAAAAGGCAGTATGTAAACTTGGACAGTTCTCAATTCCCTTGGGTACCTTTCTTGCTCAGTACATGTTAGCAAATGATGATTATGTCCTAGATAGGCCTATGCAATGGAGTGCCAGAACTCTTGCATCTGTTTAGACTACTCACTGATTTTATCTTTTTTTTTTGTTTAACTCTGAACAAACCAAAATGTCCATCATGTGTAACTCACTAATGTTCACAACCCACTTGCAGCAAAACTAAGAACCTTAAAATGACCTTGAAGCTATAGCAGTAGTGAGCATCAGATATATTCAGACACTTCATCTGAGTCGATTAGCAACAGAGATTTCTCTTGGAAAACAGAAGTAGATGGGAAGCAATGACATTTGTATAAAGGCACTTCCTTTTGCCACCTTTGTTTTGTTTTTTTTGTTTTTTTTTTTTTTTTTAAAGAATTATGGTGTAATCCTACTGCTGTTATTAAACTGCTTTAAGCTTCTTTCCAAGTATCACAGCCAAATTGAAGGATTTATTTCCTTGCTTGCACTTTGAAACATAGCTGTCAAACAAAGTAAGGAAAGGCAAGTGATAGAGATACAGCCCCTTTGCATTTTCAGTTTGTTTGCATTTGTTCATGGCTTCTAAGACACTTTGAATTTCTGAAGGAGTTTGCTTGCTTTAAACTCTGTCATATATACATTGTTACCTGAATGAGTCTGTAAGAGATCAAAGTACCTGTCAGCTCAGTTAGAAGAGATTTTTTTTTCTCTCTGAGATGGTTATAAAGGGAGATTCCATTGCCTTATGTATGTTGAGAACTTAACATAGGAAAATAGTGGGTTGTTAAAGTTTGAAAAGTTTCAGGGAAGAGGTGGGTGGTTTCTGTAGAGTATCAAATATTTGAAGTATATTAAATCTGTTAGATTAATTGGAATTTCTCCTGATTTCCTATGTTTTAGAGAGATCCCCCTCAAGTGCATGTGCAGATAGAGAAACAAAATTTGGCTTCAACAAATGTTGCCTCTCTCTCTTAAAGTAATATTTAAATGAATAATACAGTCTCGTTAGTATTGTCAGTTATTTTATAGGATACTTGAAGCTGAAGACACAAATATCAGAGGGCCTAATTTTTACCTATGGAATTATTATTTTGGTCAAAAATATTTTCACTCCATGTGTTCATTGTGTGTGCTGCCTGCCCTCTCTCGGCAGTGGTCCAGCTGATTGCTGCTATTACTGTTAAGGGCTCTTAGTGTATCAAAAATAAGTTTTTTTGAGCATGACAGAATGATGCATATAGTCATTATTTAAATTGGAAACAAAAGTTCTGTACTAACTATATGGTGAGTACAATCAAATACATAAACCATTAGACTGGCAACTAGTGAGTACAATCAAATACATAAACCATTAGACGGGCAACTAAGCTGGTAAGCCATGGAGAATTTACTATTTTGTTGGATGTTTGTTAGAGCATGAAGTTGGAATTTAGAATGTATTTTCTCCTGAAATACATTTGACGATTATGTATCTGTCTGTGAGGTGTGGTTAATTCCACAGAGCTTATCTCCTCTACAGTGTCCCCCAAATTAGAATATGGTACTGCCATTATGTGGTAACACTGTATATGACAGTGTATCTATTGGAAAATGTTTGAGTTTTCATATGAATTTTTAGGGGCATTGCTATAGTTCTGACAGAATAAATATGGATTTGAAAGTTACAAGCCATACACAACTTGATATTTCAGAGGCTAGGAGTTGCAGTGGGGCTCCAGTGCATTGGTGGTGATAAAACTGTTAAGGGTTGGAATCTCTTTGCACTTTGATCTCTTAGGAACTGTCTTAATCCTAGCTGTATTTCACATGCCCTTTTTCTTAAGATCGCCAGAAACTTGTTTAATCTGCTACCTCTCCACAATGAACAGCTGATGCTCTGGCCATAGTAGCTGTCAGCCCCCTTTTCTGCTAGATGGGGTTAGTGTCCCCACAAAATTCATGTCCTTTTTGGGACCTCAGAACATGACCTTATTTGGAATCGAGTTGTTGCCAATGTAACAAATTAGGATGAGGTCATCCTAGAGTAGAGTGGCCTTTAATCCAGTATGGCTGTGTCCTTCTAAGAAGACACACACATAGGGAGAGCACCATGTCACAGAGGCAGAGATTGGAGTGATATATTTACAGACCAAGGAATACCAGCGATTATTGGAAACACCAGAAACTCAGAGAAAGGCATGGAACAAATTCTGCTCTACAGCCTTCAGAGAGAACGTGGCCCTACAAACACCTTGATTTTGGAGTTTCAGCCTCTGTAACTGTGAGAGAGTAGATTTCTGTTTTTAAAAGCCACCTGGTATGTGCTACTTCCTTACTGTAGCCCTAGGAAACTAATACACCTGCCAATAAATAGAGAAGAACACCGTCTTTGGGTTTCTGCCCTGTAAGTCTGTTTCTTAGCAAACATGTAAGTAATTTTTAAGGTCCTCTAAAATTCTCAGAAACAAAACTGAGCATCTATAGGTGAAGAACATGCATTTTCAACCATCACTTCAGTGTAGCATTTTGTGGGAAAGCTATTCCATACTGGGATCCCATCCTCAGGGATTCTAATCTGGTGGGTTAAGGGTAGGGCCTGAGCATCTGTATGTTTTAAAACTTCGCAAGGGAATCTGGGAATATGCAGCTAGAGCAGAGAGTCACTAGTGTAGAGGGAAGAGTAAGAACTAGCCAGGTGCACATTAGAATCAGCTTGTTGGCTTCTGAAACTTACTAATGCCTGAGCCCCAACACCAGAGGTGAGGGATGCAGCCTGCCATTGGTTCGGGATGCAGAGGGATCGAGGAGAGTTTTGAAGCTCCCAGTGAATTTTTTTTTTTTTTTCCACAATGGATGGATGGATGACAAAATATCTTCTTCTGTATTGTATTCTTTCTTCTTCATAATTCAAGGCCTCCCGGACATCTTCAAAGGAGGTGGCCAATGAGTTATATGTGAGTTGAGTGTGTTGGGGGGATTGGAGTGGTCACTGGTGGCTGCAGGTGGGGTGGGAGGGGGTCTTTTTTTTTTTTTTTTTTTTTTAATTTACCCTTTTCCCTCCTATTTTCTGTACCATTGCCTGTTCTGTGGGAAATCCTGTCTTGGACCCACATGAAGGAAATGAGGATGAAAGTGTAGGGTTGCAAAGGTATAGAGATGAGGGGATACCCAGTGACAGGAACAAAATTTGAAAAATGCCATGTGGCAGAAGTGGGAGACAAAGGTACTGTGACCACTGGTGGCTGTTTCATTGTGTATAATCCATTGTGCCCGTACAGAGGGAACTTAATGTGTGTGTATAGACATACATAAAGGTAATTTTTGTGCAGGACATAAAAATGTCTGTATAGTTACGTTCTTTTTTTCTGAAATTCTGTTTGCAGTGAATGTTGCCCCGTGTTGTGTGATGATTTCCAAGAAGCTCCTATTTCTCCATCTTGCAGTCTGCCTTGTACTTTGTAGACTAGTCATTTGGGTTGTGCCTATGGTGTTATTGACTAAGAGATATTTTATTAATACCTCTGATGCTGCGCTAGTGACTAATATCTAGTATTGTTGCCATTTATTTCATAATGACAGTATATTTAGAATATCTAAGACACAAAAACATCAGATTTAAAGCAGGTGTTTTGCATGTAGATGACTTGGAATGAAAGCCGCCTTCATCCTGCGCTCATTTCCTTGCTTTGTCCACATGCTTTACTACCTTCCTGATGACCGTCACTGTGTTTAGAGACCACATTAGGGAGACCTCATCATTGGTGAAATTCTTTAAGATTGGTTCTGAGATCTATGCTTGATGGCAGTTCTTAAAAGTGCTCATAGTCATAGCTATCCGAAGTTCTTGTGTATCTACTGATAAGCACTCTTGCTTTATTTAATTTGCATATCAATCCTTTGAGTTAGATTATAGCATTTCTATTTTCTTGATAGGAGACTATCAGTGAGATTTGTCCTTTGGAACTAACCAGTGGCATACTAGCAAGCTACTTTCTTAATAAAAGGTCCTTATATGTAGCATTTGCTGACTTCCTTGATGTAAATACACAGACTATGATGGATTTCAAGCTACTGAAGTGTAGTCATGGGGTTGTAAAGAGATGCATTCAGTCAGCTCTCCCATGCCTGTACTAGCCAGATGCAGCCCTCCTCTGGATCTATTATGTTATGCTGCCGAACTTTCACCACTTTTCCCTGGCCCCCCCCTTCCACTGCAGTCATTTTACGGAATCCCCTGTGTCACAAAGGAACATCATGTCCTGTTTGTAGCCCCTTCTACTGAAAGTTTCTCAACAACGTGGAAGTACAATCAAGTGTCAACTTCCAGGACCCTTACTGCCCTAGATTAACATGGAATTAATGGAATAGAATTTACTATAGTAAGGCATCTTTTGTTTTTTTCTTGATGAGAAAAGTGTGAGTAATGCTATTGAGTCAAATGTCTGATCATTCCTGATGTGAGTAGCAATTTTTTGAACTTTTTAATAACACATCAAACTGATTTTTCTCATGACACTAATCATTCTTTTGTGGTTTAATTCAAAATGCTTTCTTCTTTCCACATCTCCTTTTTTCTTGGCGTGGTCTTTGGGTGAAACCACCTTTTCACCGTCTTTATGTGAAACCACCTTTTCTCCAAGATAGGATTTGCTCTTAGCACAGCTGTGTAGTAGCAGATATGGAAGGGGTCTGGATCTTGATGGTGATGGAAAACCATGAGACTTGTCAGTCCTTTTTCCAAAATTGTGAATGAAGTGGTCAGCAGTAGTATCTCTTTCCCATTCCATATTTTTATGGATAAGTCTAAGCAATTATTTCCTTGCCCTTCTCTATTTCCACCTGATTGTAAATCTCAGAGAACGTGTGTCTTGGGTTCATTTTTCCTGATCCTGGCTATAACACTGACTTCCTTAAAAACTAGAGTGCATTCTAAATCATCACCTTTTGTCAAACTTCCTATTCATGCTAAGACCTTGAGTGAGTTATGTTAGGCATCATTAATGTGCTGCTGCCATCTTTGTAGGATTTGCCCTGTAGTGATTAGGTTACCCGTTTTCTTTCTTCGGCACTGCTGTGATAGGCTGAGGAGGAGAGTTGAGAGAGCTTGATTCTATCCTTGGCAGGTACTGCTTGCTTTTTCTAAAATGCTTTGGTTATATGGGAGTAGCTTTCATTTACGAGCACTGTGTAATTGGAAAAAAAACAAATGTTATTAAACAATTTCTGAAATTGTTTTTTGAAGTATATATTGCATGAAAAGATATGTTAGTGAATATAGATATGAGACATATGAAGTCTTTTGTATAACCAAATTCCATGTGGGAATGATCTCGTTTTAAGGCAGACTGGATTTTTCTTCTTTTCTTTCCCAGCTTGTCAAACACCTTTAAGACATGGCCACAGGCCATGGGATTTCAGTCTCCACACAACATAATGTCATTTTATATTTGATCCCTAAAGATTTTGAAATTGTTAAGATTTTATGACTGCCTGACACTTATATTTAATGTCCAGGCCATGACCCTGAGCGATGAGAGCATGTGATCACAAAGACCGTGGACTTGAGTTTATGTTACTGTTATAGAGGTTCCTGAAAGAAAAGACCAGGGGGGCTTCAATGTAGTTTGGAGTCTGCACAATTTATTTTGCTTTTGCTGAGGAAATAAAAGGAGCACATTTTTATTTTCTTAAAAATGTTAAAATTGGAAGCATTTTCTACAAGAAAAGGATGTTTCCAGGAAAAGGAGAAATTGTGTTTTAGTCTAATTACAAGAGATGTAACGTTATATTGATCGGCTTCCTACTTTTATTTAAACATATGATGTTAGAGTTTTGATTGCAAGGGACTTGTAAGTTGAAAAGACCTATTATGAGTAAGCTTCTTGACAGAGAAATCTGATTTTCAGCATGAACAGCATAAATGGAAACTGCTTTCTCTGTGATAATTCTATAATTTTGTATTGATTTATAATGAATATACTTATCCAAAGAGAGTTACAGTGAAATGGAATTACATTCAATTACTTAAACTCTTTTCAGTTTGAAGTTTTCATATGGATAGTTAATAGTATGGGAGTAGAAATATAGTTTTGTAATGAAAGTTTGAGTATTAATCCTCTTTGGTAAAACCACGTAAAAACTCGGAGCTTCAGTAGACAAGACCAATCCTAATTTCTGCATATTTGTATTTGACACGTAATAAGTTACCATTTTGATTTATTTACATATATATGTCAGTAAATATTCCTAAAATAAGACTTAGTTTGCCTCAATTGTCAGTCTTCATTTGAAGACCCTTGATCCAGAAATGTAGACCTCTAATATGTTATTATAAATTAAAACAATTTTTTTCTTCTCCAAGCTTTAAAAAAATACTTACACAGTTTTTGTAATTTCTGTTAGCTGAATAAAACATGCCTGATATTGATTGGTTTCATCAGTAAAAGATAAAACATGGGTTCTTTTCAGTGTAATAGGCCTTGCTGAATCACTTATGGTAAGGCTAGGATAATACCTAAATATTTGAATGTTGTGGAGTCAAACACCATTTCCATTGAGATACAAATGTTCAGTAAAAACTACATTTGCGAATGATCTGAACAGTGGCCCGTTTCCAAAGGTTAATTTGCCTTGTGGAAATTATATATATAGATTTATTTTGTATACTTTTTCAACAGTAGTGAGCACCCCCTTAGTGAATAATTCATTGTGCAGAAACATTATTACTAATTTAAATTGGTAAAATGCCATTGAAGTTTCACTTATTGAAGATATTGCCTATGTATATATATATATTTTCAAGTTTGTTTTTTTAACTGTTATACAATTGTATGTATTATTTACAACGTGATGTTTTGAAGTACATATACCCCATAGAATGGTTAAATCCAGCTAATTAACAAATACATTACCTCATATAGTTACTGTTTTTTGGAGAGAACACTTTAATGTCACTTAGTATTTTTCAAGAATACAGTATATCAATAAAGTCAGTATGCTGTACAACAGATGTCTTGAATGTATTTCTCCTGTCTAATTGCAAATATGTATTCTTTGACCAACATCTCCCTAACTACTCCAGCTTCTGGTAACCACCATTTTCCTCTCTACTTCTAATGAAATCAACTTTTTAAGATTCCACATATGAGTGAGATCGTGCAGTATTTGCCTTTCTGTGCCTGACTTATTTCACTTAGCATAATGTCCCCCAGATTCATCTGTGTTGTCTCAAAAATGGCAGGATTTCCCTCTTTATTATGGCTGAATAGTGTGTATATATTTTTTTAAATAAAAAAAAGCAGTAATTGGAAGAATTTTCAGAAGTTTTCTCCTGAACTTGGTTGTTCCAATCCTGAGTTATCACATTCTTCCATGATATTATTGAGGAAGGTAGAGTGGAGCTGGCGTGCACCACTGACTAATCTTATGCCCTGTGTGCCCTCCCAGCCTAGCAGAGATGACAGTGCTCCTTGGTGACAGCTCTGGAACTGTCTGCTCTAATGCTTTCTTCCCCTTTCTTTAGTTCATCCCTGGAGGGTAGACAATCATTGATATGCCAGGGCCCCTGCTTCTCTGTGCCTTTCACTGCGGCTTGGCCAATTTCTTCCAACTCAGACCATTTGCTTTAGATATATGTATAAGTATTATTATACATATACATGTATAGATGTCTGTGTATCATTTCTGTCTTTTGACAGTCGCCAACTTATCTTGGGAAAATCTTTCCTTCGTATTCTTCCATTTGTAACGAAAAAGATAATGATCCTGTCACTGCTGTGTACGTACCATCACTTAAAAAGGTTTTTTTGGGGGGAGCGGGAAGGAGGGCCTCGTTTGATAAAGTTGGTACCAACATACTATAGCTTTTTATGGCAGTGTTAATCCTGTGTATATGTAGTGTGCATTCAGCAAATCGATGAAAATATAATTTTCCAATGAAGAGAAGAGTTAGAGATTTGATTAAGATAAGATCTCAAATAGAATCAAATGACTTGCCTGGTTCTGAGGATTTCAGACTTCATATCTGAGGATTTCAGGCTTCATAAAGTTTTTGTGAGATAATTCACATAACATGAATTCACATAACTTATTCACGTAACTACCTTAAGTTGTGTGTTGACTTTTTTTTTTTTTTTTTTTTAAGATTGAGGGCATTTATTTATTCGCTCATTTTTAGTTCACCTTTTGACAAAATTGTAGTTCACATGCACGGAAGTGCATATATTACAAATGTACAAATGGATGAGTCCCCACAAAATGAAGATAGACACACAGTATTTATCCAGATAGTCATAAAACATTACCAGCAGCCTCTCGTGCAAGTGTCAACTACTGTGCTGTCTCCCATCACCATAGATGACTGTCCCTGAACACCACGAGTACATGTGCTGTTTTGAGTCCAGCCTCTTCCGCTCAACATTATTTTGGGGGTCCATTCATATTTTTTAAATTAATGTACAATATTCCATTATGAGTTTATCAAAAAGCTTCCACAGATTTATTCATCCATTTTACTGATGATAGACATTTGGATTGTTTCCAGTTTACAGCAGCTGGGAATATGCACTGAATTTTCTAGAAGTGCCTTTTGGTGCACCATGTACACCAAAAAAGTGTAGGGCATGTTTCTGAAAGTAGAATTGCTGAGTCTTAAGGAGTATATTTTCGTTTTAGTAGACACTGCCAGTTTCCCTAAGTAACTGTCTCAGTTTATACATTCGTTAATGCTACATGAGAGGCAGGGCATGGTGGCTTACGCCTGTAATCCCAGCACTTCAGGAGGCAAGGGCAGGAGGAACACGTGAGGCCAGGAGTTCAAGACCAGTCTGGGCAACAGAGCAAGACCTGATCTCTACCAAAAATTTAAAAAATTAGCTGCACATGGTGGCACGTGCATGTAGTCTTAGCTACTCAGGAGGCTGAGTTGGGAGGATGGCTTGAGCCCAGGAGTTTGAGGCTTCATTGATCTGTGATCACATGCCATTGCACTCCAGTCTGGGTGACAGAGCAAGACCCTGTCTCTTAAAACACAAACAAACCAAATCAGGAATTCCAGATACTCCATATTCTTTTTATTCTTCACATTGTCTTTTTGCCATTCTAATGGCTGTGTATTGGTGTCTCTTGGTGGTTTTAATTTGCATTTTCCTAATGATTCATGTTAATGAATAGCCTTTGCATGTAAATGGCTATTTGGCTATCTCTTGGGAGGAACTTATCCAAATTTTTTGTTTGTTTTTGGTCCATTTTTCTTTTTTAATGGGCTTATCTGTCATTTTCCTTTTTGTTCATTTTAGAAATTGAACCAAAGTCTAAATCCAGTGAGACATTTGCTAGGGAGGATGAGAATAATGGAAAAGTTATTCCAATAGACATATTTATTTGCTCTTTTTAAAAAACCAGTGTTTATTAAACATCTCTTATCTCTATCTCTTATGTCCATACCTCTAATGTCTTTACAATGATAAAAGGATAGTATCTAGCTAAGGAATTTTGCAGTCTGGTGGTGTATTAAGGCAAATACAATGACATTAAGAATGCTTGTTAAATGCTTTGATGATTAGGGGCAAGAAGGGGAGTCAGAACCTAGAGGTGAAGTAGGAGTTAGCCAGATTAAAATTAGGTTGGATAATAGTGTTAGATAGAGGGAACGGTGTACAAATACTCACGTTGGAGAGATTGCTATGCCTGTGGAAAGAGAGGGTATATGTAAGTATATCTAGGGGGTGTTGCTTAAATTAATGAATATTTTAACACTTTTTATTATTTTATTATTTACTGAGATTCTCTCATGCACCCAACACATGAGGGCACTAGGGTGGATAAAGTAATAATAACAATGATAACAATCATCATTTACTGAGTGCTTCCTATGTGCTGGGCACTGTGATAAGCACTTGCATTATTTCATTTAATTCCCGTAGCCAGTTTATGATACAGGCACTGTTGTTATTCATCTTTTATATTAGAAGAAAATAGGTCTTAGAAAGTTTTAGTAACGTCAGTGAGCCTTATGGTGCCCTATGCTCACCAAATTTATAACCTAGTGGAGACTTCAGAAATTGCACAGAGAATTACACGTACACATTTTAAGTGTACTGAGGATTACGATAGCAATAAATTAGACATGGGTCAGTCTATGGTAATAATAAGGATTGCAGGATACTAGAAAGATCATAAGAAGAGCAAACATTTTCTAGTATTGTTTTACAATTAGATGTATATCATCTACTGTTTATATTATACGCTACTGTATACTAATAGTATATAATTTATTATATATAAATATACCTCTATCCAGCTATGATCATGAAAAGGTAATAAACTGAAGTAGTTATGAGCACAGACTTTGGATTCACAAGCTTTGGATTTGATTCCTGACTTCACCATTTGCTATTGAATTAACCATGACAAATTCTTAGCCTCACAGCTTCACCGGGAAAAACATTATTTTAAATCCTTACTCTATTCGTTTCAAAATTTGGTGGTCCTATGAGGGAAAACACATTCAAATTTGCCCTGGGTCTTAAAGTTTCAGTCTGCTGAACATTAACAAAAAAAGCCTTTTACAGACGGAGACCTTGGAAAGTACATACTTTTGGGCCTGCAGAAAATTTTTGGATTGAACTGTGAAGGCACTGAAAATAGAAGGTTATAATTGAAATGTCAGCAAATATAACTTTAACAATTGCAGTCGATGCTACTGGAATATTAAATATACCTGTTAAATACATTCTTTCTTTTCAGTATATAAATTTTAATATGCATTCCGTATCTCTCCAGCCATATTTCCTGTATCAATAGTCCCCTGTGGCAACTGTATCTTTGAATACAAACTACGCATGTTCAATATTTGAGTAGTGATAATGGGTTTTATTCTATAAATAACAGCCTTAGTACCCTAAACTACAGCCAGCATAACTTTGCTTTATACTTTTTTCATTTGCAGGAACTACTGTGCTTTATATTCTAAGTGGCAGTTTTAATGTTTTATTCATTACCAGTAAACAAATGCAGGACACAGGAAGAAGGAAACTTTATTAGCATGGAAAAAGCAAATCTATCACTCTGGTAGTGGGGTGCCCTCTTTCCACTGGGTTGGTATGCCTGAACTGCTGAAATACAGTGTTCCAGGACCCTTCTAGAACATTTTGACAGTACAAGTTATATTTGAATCATCAATCCAAATGGCCCTGTGCTGACAAGAACTCCAAATTGTGAAAGAATCTTTTAAAATGATATTTTTTCAGAGTCAGTTTAAAAGGTTCCTGCCCCCGGCAAGGTATGCTCAATAGCCTACTTCTCAAACTCTTCCTCAGAAATAGAAAATAATTCCAGGTGAGTGTTTGAAAGTAGCCTGCTGTTGGCCAGCTGTGGGGGCACATGCTTGCAGTCCCAACTACTCTGAAGGCTTAGATGGGAGGATACATTGAGCCCAGGAGTTCAAGACCAGCCTGGGCAACATAGTGAGACCTCATCTCTTAAACAAACAAACAAACAAAAACAAAAAGTAGCCTCATGCAAGCAGTGAATTTGAGTCTTTTTGCTTTATGTGACTTTTGAACTATAGTCATACTGTTCATTTTAATATAAATTATCAAAAAAACCCTACAAGTAAAATAGATGCTTCAGTAGAAGCTGCATGTTTTTTATGTGAGTACATATTCCTCCTGGCAAGGACCCAGATGAGTCTAGGGTGTTTATAGTTTAGAATTTCTTTGCCCTCCTAGATATTTTTAATCTGAAGGTAAGAATGGTACAACACATACCATGAACTGGCTGATATGTAGATGGTGTTTTTGTGGTGGTGGTTGTGATGTTACTATAGGAGTTTAATACAGAAATATTTTATAATTATCAAATTTTAGAAACAGAGATTCTGCATGTCACTTGAATATAACTGTAGGACAGACTTGTCAGGAGTGGAGTAGCAGTGGTTCTCTCCAGAGAGTGCATTCCTTGTCCCTGCCACTTTCAGCCTTAGTCTGTCTGGCTAGCCACCTCGGTCTCAACCCTGGCTCTTTTTAGCATTTAGTGTTGTAGCTCCCTAAGTAAATTTAAGTGCTGTGGTCTGTTACAGGTATGCTGAGATACTGATTTTCTCTGACACTTGGAGAATGATGGGAATAAAGTTGGGAGATGCCCAGTTAGCCTTTTGGTAACTTCAGGCACAACCTGGCATCCCCCAGGATGTCCCAAGGTTAGGGGTTCAGGGAATCCATTCCCATGAGGCGTGTTTCTTGTGTTCGTACCCAGCTGTGGAAGGCTGCCAACTCTTAAAGGCCTTCCACAGACGTAGAAGAAAGAAATCTATGTGTTCTTTACCAGGCGGATATTCTTTCTGATGTCACAGATTTTAATTAGCTGCTTATGTTGCCTCATAAAAACGGTCCAGTTTGGCAATATGCTCACCCAAGTAGAGCAGGGATAGTTAGTAGAGATCATATATTTGAAAACACTGTCTTTACATATAACTCCGTGAAAAAAATGATGAGTGATTAGATATAATATGTGATTGTTTTTTAAGTACTGCTAGTTGTAAAGGAACTGAAGTACTGCAAAATTGCTTAAATGTACAGCGATTTCTTTCAGCACTTTTACATGTTATGAAAATTATGAACTGCTAAGCAAATCTGTTTACTCAGAAGAATGCTTAAGGAAAAACATAACTAGAAGCAACAGCAAGATAACAACAGAATGAATGAAAATGTTGTCAGAGGTTTGACATTTAAGAATTTAGGAGGATGGCTTGGCCTGAGTTTCCAGATGATACTGTAACATAATATACTTGGTTGTGCTCATTTTAATCATGTGTATTGTTGTATGCATTTCCCATCAACAATGTAGCAGGTATGTGATATAAAATAGGTTACATTTTATTTTATCAATTTAAAAAAACAGCCCTGCTTCAGGACATGAAACAGTAGACTCAGGAGTAGATATTGGGTTATATTTCTGGTCCTCTGGGACTCTTTTCGTTTTAATAGTCTATGAGGATTATGGAAAGCTCTTGACACCTCCATTCAGACATGGCTGTGCATGAATGGCTGTGCTTTGGAAGACACATGCAACACTTTTGGGATCACTTTGTAGAGTTTTCTAAGAACTGAAGGTTGATAATCTGGTGAGATAAAAATTAGGTACCAGCAAGCATCAAATACATTCCGCACAATTGTAGCTCTCCAAGGGGCTGAAGATTGTGCTAAATTAACAGTACGTGTGAAACATTTACATCAGATGCATTAAATGCTAGATTAAACAAGAAAACAAGTCTTTGGGGAGTTTAGTGGACGTATTAAGGTCTATATAAAATACAGTTAAAGGCCAGGAAAAATCCCAGTGTGTCGTACAAGTATTTGAAATGCGGAGCCTTGACCAGTACTGTTCAATAGAAACATAACTGAATCAACTTCAGGAATTTTAGAGTTCCTAGTCACCATAGTGAAAAGACATAGTTGAAATTTAAAATAATATGTTAATACTTATTTAACCCAGTACTGTTTGTTCCTTGGTATTCATGGGAGACAAGACACTCTTCTGATGCCAAAATCCACAGATGCTCAAGTCCCTGATATAAAATGGCATACTGTTTGTATATAGCCTATGTGGATCCTCCAATACACTTTACAATCTCTAGATTACTTAAAATTCACAACATAGTGCCTGCACATTGTTTCATTCACATGAATTTAATGTAGTACTTACTCTGTGGCAAATGTGAGTTTTGCTATTTGGATCTTTGTGGAATTCTTTTTTTCTCGAATATTTTTGATCTGCAGAACCCACAGATAGAGAGGGCCGACTGTATATCCAAAATACTGTCAGTTCAACATGTATCAATAGAAAATGACTAGTAAATTATTAGTGAACTCTTCAAAGTTATTTTTGTATTGCACACTTGTAGAATAACTTAAATTGTACTAGCTACATGTATATGCTCTGTGGACACACAGGCTTGGTGGTCAGTGAAGTCACCACTAGCAGTTCTAGCCTTTTGCCTCTGCAGTACTGTGAACAGAAATTTTATGCTGTTCCAATTCATACTTCCATAACTTTTTTTTTTTTTTTTTTGCTCTGACGTATGCCTTCTGAAATCTAGAGTCCTCCTTTATTTTTAACTACACTAGGGATTTAGCTGGAAAGGGGGAGAAGGAGTTTAAGTATTTGTTGATTCAGTGAATGAATGATTAAAGTTCACAGTGAAGGATCAAGGTATAGATTTCCTAATAATTAAGGGAATAAGACCACTGATATTAAAGAGGCAATAAAAAGGAGAGAGTAGAAGTTACTGAAAATCAAAGTCTGACAAATTCTGAAATAGATTAAATTTTTAAACCTAAAGCCAAAAAAATCTACATAAGTAGGAATGCCGGATGATGGATTTTCAGAATGATCTTTTCCTTTGTATGTTTTAGTTTATTTGGATGATATTACTTTGAAAAATCATGAACCAGTCTTCTATTGCCTCTCTGTAAAAGGGGACTGGACATTAATGCATGTTTCTAGAAATCTGGTTGTATTTATTAACTACATTTCTCCTTTCTCAAATTAGCATAATTTAAGATTATAGAATACCCAGAGAGGTTCATGCAGCTTTTTTTGATTTTGTTAGACACCAGCAGCTTCTAAGTTCTAGTAGCATTGATTCGTTCTGTGTTTTAAAAACCAAAATAGTACTTATCAATAAGAAAAAATAATAACTACAAATGCCTTCTACAAATTACATGTTCTAAATTCTCCAAATATGACAAAATGATGCCAAGTAGGTATTAAGCCATTTTTGGATGTGAAAAAACTGGATTTTAGAGAAATTATGGCTAGGCCATAACGTGGAAACAGAAAAGCTGGGCGTTGAATGTTGGGCGTAGCATGCCACATCTCATCCAGCATCAGGAGGGGAATGGTCATTTAAGGAAACATTATTGCCTCTGAACTCTGCAATTATTGTTCGTGGTCTCACCAAAATAGGTGGGAGAGTTGCCTTCCAGTAACTTCTGAGGCCCCTGGGACTTTTGGGGTATGTGTGTAGGGTGGTGTTCTTGCATAATGTTTTTGAGAAAACCTACATTAAAAGTAAAACGTTTGGGTGTGGTGGTACTCGCCTGTAATCCTGGCGCTTTGGGAGGTCGAAGAGGGTGGATCACCTGAGGTCAGGAGTTTGAGACCAGCCTGGGCCATGTGGCAAAACCCAGTCTCTACCAAACAATCAGCCAGGTGTGGTGGTGCATGCATGTAGTCCTAGCTACTTGGGAGTTTTAGGTGGGAGGTTTGCTTGAGCCTGGGAGGTGGAGGTTGCAGTGAGCTGAGATCTCACCACTGTACTCCAGCCTGGGTGACAGAGTGAGACCCTGTCTCAAAATAAAAATAAAAATAAATAAAAGCAAAATACACCGGCAAACAAGATTTTCATTATAGTTTGTTTAATTTAAACTCCTTCAGTCACAGACCACCCTTGGAGAAATGCTTCCCAAATGGTAGCTAGACTCAGTCTGCCAGTGGCTCCTGGTTAGAACTTGAGAATGAGAGCTCCAGACTCTTCTGTGTCTGCTTGGATCCACCAAGTAAATGCTGCAGTGACAATTCATGTAGCACTTCTGAGATCTGACCATATTTATCTATATACATTTATTGACTGTACTTACAGGACCATACACACCAGCAAATCAAGTCATTTAGAAGTATGCTGTTTGTGGAGTTCTTCAAAAATTACCATGTTTCTCTCCTTCCCTCTTGTTCCCCTAAAATCCATTCCGACTGCTGCCTACAGAACAATTCGGCATAGCACTTCCATCTAGCTCACAGACCAGAGCTTCAGGGAGAGGCAAAATGGCATGAAGAAAAGAGTGTGGACTTTGGGATCTGACAAAAAATAGGTTCAAATTCCAGCTATTTGGTTGAATAGCCATTGAGCTATCTGTCTTCACTTGTAAGTGGAGGTTACTATCCTTTCTTCACAAGGTTACCATGAAGATTACTTAACATAATGTGTGTAAAGTACTTACTGCACTGCCTGATACATAACCTGATTTATGAATTGCATTTTTACTGCTGAAATACTATTGTAAGTAATATATTCCTTTAAAATTTTCAAGATAGTGACAGATACATTCCTGAGCATTCTAAGTGACTGTGGTAAAACAGTAGGGAAACAGATTATTTACAGTTGCAGATAAACTGTTACAATGCAGTGCTTTATTGAACTGTGCTTAGAAAAGAAATCCTCTCTACTCACCTTCAGAATTTCTCAAGGCCACAAATCCATTCTCTGCCAGCTTTGGAGAATCCTTCAGCTACTGTTGCATTCACAGGCTCAGCTGGGAAATAGTGAAAATACTTCACTCCATGGTCCTCATTTGTATCTCCTAAGAATCTGCTTTCAGAGTGATATCTAGTAAATAGAAGAGGAGTACTGGTTACAATGGACATAAGTTATCGATTTTATTCCTGCCTGAAGCAGGTTGGGAGCTGCTGGGAATGAGAAGATTGGTTAAATTTTATGAATTCATCAATGCAGAGTTAGAACTCAAATTCTGTTAACAATATTAATTTATTCCAGCTCATTACAGATGTCTTGCAGACTTGTACATGTACAAAATATAAGATTTATAGGATTCACAACTTTATTAATGAAAGGAGACTCAAAGATCTTGAGCCCCTTAATTTCATAAATGAGGATGCTGAGACCCAGAAAGTTTAACTGACTTGCCAATTGGCACATACAGTACTTAATGGTAGTATTACAGTTTAATTAAGGAAAAATGACCAAATTGTTTTCTGAATCTAATTTGGTGTGAATCTTCATTAGTGAATCAAATAATATTTAGTGGTCAGCCATAAGAATTCATCATATTGCAAGGAACAACAGAAACCCCAAACAAAATGCATTGTATAACTTGTTTGCATTAAAAACTGTTGCTGGTGTAAAGGACTTTATGAGATGGATGGAATACCAGATGTGTTTCCAGTTGCTTGGTCTCCTCCAAACAAAAGTGGCTTATGTGCCCTCTCTTGTTAATTGATTGGTCCTTGGTGGTAGCTGACTTTGGAGTGACTCATGCATATACTGGACATCACTCTATAATTTGGGCAGTGTGACTTAAAATTAGGAATTGGTCTGATCAAAATTTCTCTTACAGGAAAGTTTAGTGAAATAAAAGTGCAAAAATTATATAAATCATAAGTATATGCCTCAGTAAATGTTCAGAATTGAACACATCCTTGTAACTACTACCCAGATAAAATATTAAAACATTACTATCCCCAAAGTCTGCCCCTTGTATCCCTTTCTAACTGGTCATTGTCACTCTCCCAATGTAACAGTTATTTTTATTTCATATCAATTAATGTTAACTGTTTTTGAGTCATTTGAATGGACTCAAATTGTGTGCACTTCTGTAACTGGTTTAATTTTATTTCACATTGCGTTTTTTTTTTTTTCCCCATGTACCAGTTGTTCTCATTGTTGTATAGCATTTCATTATTTGAATATACTGTAACTTATTTATTCATTCTACTGTTGATGCAATTTCGATTGTGTATATTTTTGGCTAATGCACATAGTACTGCCACATGATATTCTTGTATGTAGTTACTTCAGTAAATATATGAACTCATTCTTGGTTTTAATATTGTCCATTTTATTAGCTGTCATTCATGATTAGTACTTTTGGTGTTTGATGAAATCTTTGCCTATTATAAGATTATATATTCTTTTTTATTTCTTCTAGAAACTTCATTGGTTTACCTTTCATATTATATCTGCATACATCTGGAATAGATTTTTGTGTATGATGTGAAGTAGGGGTTAAAGTTCACTTTGTTTTCCCATAGGGAATTCAGTTGACTGAGTACAATTTATTGAAAAGGTCGTATTTTCCTAATTGCAGACTAGTACTACTTTTCTCATAATCAGGTGACCACAATCATAATGTGAGTTCATGGGTCAGTTTATCTGGACTTGTGTATGAGTTCCAAAATGTCTTAATCATGAGAGCTTATAATAGGTCTTAATATGTGAGAATGTAAGTCCTCCAATGTTCTTTTTCTTTAAGACTACCTTGGCTATTCTTGGTTCCTCACATTCATCTTTTAAATTTGGAATCAGTTTTTCAGCATGTGTGCATTTTGATTGGGTTTGTATTGAATCTACAGATCCTGGGATTTTGATTGCATTTGTATTCAATCTACAGATCAACTTGAGGAGAATTTACATTCCAATATTGGATTTTCCTACCTATGAACATTGTATATCCCTCCATTTACTTGGGACTTTTAAAATTCTCTTGAGTGTTTTGTTTTTTCAACATAGATGTTTTGAATATCTTTTATGCTTATTTTTAGGTATTTAACTAATGCCATTTTAAAAAAATTTCCAGGTATAAATGTTTTTTGTTCT
Source organism: Theropithecus gelada (assembly GCF_003255815.1). NCBI lineage: Eukaryota > Metazoa > Chordata > Mammalia > Primates > Cercopithecidae > Theropithecus > Theropithecus gelada. Next base: position 13,144,636 of record NC_037685.1, on the reverse strand, counting down.
GGTATATTGATTTGTGTATGTCCGCATACGAAAATCAGTGATGATACTAAATTCATGTTAATTCTAATATTGTGACTATTGATTCTTCATATTTTCTACTATAGAATTATGTTTTCCATGAATAATAGTTTTGTTTTGAAATAATGTTTATATCTTCATACCTAGGCTTTATGATACTTGCTAGAACCTCCAACATTAGCTGTATCGGGGTGATGAAAAATATCCTTGGTTTTTTTTTATTTCAGTGGGGGAAGCTTTCAGTATTTCACCACAAAATGTGATGCTTACAGTAGATTTTTAAAGGCAGTTTTATTTACAGATTCTAAGGTTAATTAAAAAAAAGATGACTGCATTGATTTTACTTAGCACTTGTTTGTGTCTATGTGAGGAGATGATAATGCAGGAGAGATTTGGCTGCAGGCAGAGATGAAACCCTTCCCAGAGGAAGAGGAGGAAACCCCTTCCTCTCCAGAAGGGCTGTGAAAGTAAATGTAAATTGAGACGTACTGGAAAACAATAATGTAAATTCTTGAGACTGGGATTATCGTGGTGAAATATCTTAAACATTAGCCAGATATGTTTGTCATGTGCATTGGAAAGAGCAGAGACTAGAGATGAGCAATCATTCAGACTTGTTAAATGAGGGCCTAAAGCAGATGAGGTGGCAAAAGAAAATTGCAAAAGTCAATCTAAAGAGTGTTTGGAAAGAAGGATGGATTTTTGTTATACAATGGTAGAAAAGGGTGTTAACATTGACTCAAAGATAAGGTTGAAGCAATTGGATGTTGATGACTTCTGACTGAAATGGGAAAACTGTTCATTGAGGGAAAAATAATGACTTCAGTTTTGGGTTCTTGGAAGTGCCACTGTCTCCTTCCCTAAATGGTAAGCCATCATGTATAGGGGAACAGTCTTGGCTGTAAATCTCCATGGCTGTCATAATTCCAGACATACAATAAGATGATAAATGTATTTTGATTTGTTCAATGATATATATATATATATATATGGACAAAAAGTAGATATTTAGGTGAGAAATTTTGCCCAAAGATGTTCATTTGGGAGTTACCTGGGGTGGTGGTAATTGACACTCTTTAAGAGTTGAACTTTTAGGAGATCAAACACAGAGAGAAAGCATGTCTTAAAGTTAGGGGGACTCTTGGAAGATACCTCTGTAGGGAGAGAGAATCTTCAAAAAAAGACATCTGATGGTAATGGTCAGAGAGAACAGAGGTAAGATTCAGAGAAGTCACTGAAATATGGAGGAGAGTTTTCTAGGGCAGGTTCTCTATAATGCCAAATAGACATCAGTGATCAAAGAGACCATGGCGGAGAGGGAGTGGATAAAATAGTTAATAGGTTGTGATTATATGTTTGAGGAATGACAGAAATTGTTCTGCAACTACATGAAGCAGCAGAACTAGCCAAAAGTAAAGTGTTGTATAGTAAACATCTGAATATTTTTAAGGCAGGAGAGATGACTTCTATGCTGGAGGAGAGTACGGAATGAGAACCCAGATGTGGTTGGGGGAAGGGAAGCGCCCTGAGCCAGATCAAAAGCCTTTAAAAAGAATAGTTGAAGTAGTAGTATGTAGTATAAAGCATTTTATGAAACTGAATACTGAAGCGTGTTGTAATTTGAAGCTTATGGGTAAATACAAAAACACCATTATAGAGGTTAGCAACCAGCCACCTTCCGTGATGAAGGAAATTTGTATGTTTTGGACAACGATTGCCATTTACAAAGATCTCCAAATAGTATGTGCCATGCCCTTTGTGTGGCTCTTGTATTCATTTAGATGCTGTTTGGCTGCGCTTTTCATGTTAAAGTTGAACAGAGTCATGTGTATACTTCATAGCTCTATTCCCGATTTCTAGTAAGTTGTCATCTACTTGGTTTTCCTGAACTGAAATGCAGTTATTTTAATCCTCCATCCTGGCTCCATGGAGAGATGAACTGTGTCAAACCACAAACCTGGTGCCTACTGTTCACAGATTTGATTTATTGGTGCTTCCCCAAAGTGCAGCGTACCGCTGCCAGCCTTTTTAAATTTTGGAGTATATGTTATATGATGTCTGTTTTTACCTTTGAATCCTCATTGATAGGCAGGGATATTTATTTATATATAATTATATAAAGGAGAATTAGTACATATGATTATAGAGATTTTATAGTTCCTTTATATTTCTTTTATTTCTCCATATTTCAGTACATTTTAGGAAGTTAACTATTTGACAGCATTGAAGTTTATTTGCTTAGCTTTTAAAATGAGATGTAGGCTCTTTATTGTTTGGTTACCTTACTGAGATTGTTTAATATTATGTTCATACCAGTACCTTCAGAATCAGCAAAGCATCTAATGTTATTTATATTTAAACAATCTGAGTTGAGGGAAATATTTTGCCAAAACTATGCATAAATTACTTTTTCAAGTATGAAATTTATAGCTGTTTGGGGTAACAGCCTCAAGCACAGGTTAGAAATACTTTTTTGAAATGTATTTTCAGAATTGACTGTTTTATTTTAAAGACATTATCAAAGAATGCAGTTTATTTGTGAAGTAAAAGTTAAATTCCTTTTTTTTTGTCTGTGCACAGGTTTGGATATCACTGGTGAGGAAAGGAGAAGGAGAATTTTCATTTATTAATCCTAAGTTTCGTGTAGGAGACTTTACACACAAAAATTTTCAAATCTTTGAAAATCTCCAAAACCTTAAATGATTTAAGGAACGGATTAATTTCTAATTAGTGGAGAAACAAAATACTGGCTTTATTGTAATATTGGGCACGGTTTCAAATAATCTCAGATTTAGAATTTGTTTTTCTTTTCCTTTATTGGAAAAGCATCTGAGTTTATGTCATTAGTTCAGAAATATCTTATTTTAAACTGCTTGAGGGGAAAACACAAAAACTCTCTGGTTGCTATTGGCTTTCTGCATATTTTCTATAAATAAAGATACCACACTTGTGTATTGCATGATGAGGTTATACCAAGATTATTTATAAGAATCATCATTTAACTAATAGTACTTAAAATCATGAAGACTGGAGCCAAAATACAGGTTTCAAAATTCTGCCTTTGCCGCTTGTTAGGCAAGTTACTACTCTGTGTTTCCACATCTGTAAAATGAGAATAATAATTCCACCCGCTTCACAAGGTTGTGAGGATTAATGCAAGTTAATGGACAATAGAGTAGTTAGAACAGTTGCTAGCACATAGTAAATTCATATTAAATATTTGCTGATGCCAGGACTGCTGTCATCACTACTACTTTTACTACTGGGATTTGATACCATTCCACTCTGAACAATTTTAATTCAGTTCATTGGCTAGTGGCTTTCCTTCCCTGTATCTCCCAAGATGTGTTAAGCCACCTTTGGGAATAAAGTTAGAGAACTGAAGGGATTCTTTAAAAAACCTGGTGTTTTTTGAATGATACTATATTTAAGTTAAAATATAAAAATACATTCCCTATGCTTATTGGGGAGATACGTGTGAGCACTTAACCTGCTTACTCTCAATACTTACTTGATCATGTCATTTCACTTGTGAACATACTAGTTTTGTGTGCGTCCCCAAATACATTTTTAACCCTGCAGTGGGGCAATTTTTGTTTTGGGATTACTTTTTAAAATGCCATTGACATTCCTTGGCTGCTACACTATTTTTCAAAATTACTTACTTTTTTGGAGTATTTCTGAAACTTACATAACTTATTCTTAAGGATTTTATCTCCTGTCCATTTTTTCAGTAAAGCTTAGCTGTGTATGTGTACACATGCAGACACACCATCTGTAAACATATTTTCATTGATCCATGTTTGAATAATAAGTATTGTGCAATATTTGATCTTTGATGTCCAGCAGTGTCAAATATCAAGAATTGTGTGGAACATGACATAATTCTTAGTCACTTTTTCATAGAATTATTGAAATTATATTTTAGTGGTCCTGATTTAGCATACCTAACAAATCCCTTTGCATTGTAAAACAAATACACACCTGAGACACAAGAAGCTAGACTTTCAGAAGTGCTTTTATTATTTCCTTGAAATGAATCCCCCTTTCATATCACAGGCTTCTTTTCCACATTAGAGTCCCTCTTTCCGTTGAATAGACTGACTAATATAATATGTTAACTCATGAGATATTCACTCTAATATACACATATGTTCTTTGTAAGTTATGCATATTTTCACATATGTGTATGATTCTCAAATTCAGACTTAAATCTGCTACCCAGTCCATCTCTTTTCCCTGAAATGTCTTGTCTTCCCTGTTTTTCAAGACTCAGCTTTGTGTAAGCACTTTTGTGAAACTTCTCTGATTTCCTTCCACTTCCCACTATACTCTGTTCTTCGCCAGAGCTCCTATGATGTTTCTAAGGATGGCATCTTGATCTGAATTACAGAATACTAACTTTAATCACACTTACTTTCATTATAAAATGTGGACACCAATTCAACTTGCCTGGAATAACTATGGTTCTTCCATGAATTCAATTAAATAATATATGTAAAAGTACCTAGTCATTGTTAACTATATGGTGAAACATTCAAGAGATGGTAGATATTAGTGTTATAATTATGTCACTTTTCTATATTCAGCCCACCTTTGTTGACTGTGAGCTTCTGTGTGTCAGGTTCCATGGAGTATTACTATTGATGTATTACTATTACTATTGAGTATTACTATTATTGAGTATTACTATTATTGAATATTACTATTCTCAGTTCTTTGATATAGGCGATTCATGTGTGAATTGATAACAGAATATGTTTGCCATGTAATGTGCATCTGTATTATAAATCAGTGACTTTTATTACCTGCTAGCAATTGCTAGAATATGGTCGAGTTGACCTTCTTCAAATTTTAGTATTTTCCCATTTTTAAAGGAGTTGTTTTTGGTTCTTATTTATAAATAAGAGTCAGACCAGGTACAGTGGCTCATGCCTGTAATCCCAGCACTTTGGGAGCCTGAGACAAGATTGTTGCTTGAGCCCAGGAATTTGAGACAAGCCTGGGCAACATGGCAGAACTCGATCTCTACAAAAAATTAGCTGAATGTGGTGGTAAGAGCCTGTAGTCCGAGCTACTCAAGAGGCTAAGGCAAGAGGATAGCCTGAGTCTGGGGTGGTCGAGACTACAGTGAGCCATGATGGTGCCACTGCACTGTAGTCTGGATGACAGAGTGAGACCCTGTCTCAAAAACATAAATAAAAATAAAGTAATTAAATAAGAAAATAATTTGTCATTCTCAACAAATGTTATTTTTATTTTCTGGGATTATGTAGTAATGAGAGAAACATATGGTTAAGCAGTCCCTTTGACAGTCTACTAATTTGCTTTTTGAGAAATACTAATTGATTATGTATTATGACAGCTAGCTGTGTGTTGAGGACCAGATTTTGAGGTACATAGATGATATCTAAATACACAAACTTGGATTGATGAACTCAGCCAGTCAAAGCTATTATTCAGTAAGGCACTCGGCAACCTGTAAGATAATCATTAAAAATATCAAATAAAGTGTCTCATTTCTGGATCACTATGTCAACATGTCAGTAGAACAAATCTGTTCAGTCCTTTGATCTTTCAAATTATATTATAAAATCTACCTTTGTTAACAGTTCCTTGGGCTCAGATGTGCAAAGAGATTGAACGTAAAGTTTCCTAAAATACTTTGTCTACTAATATTTTCTAATTATCACAAAATATTTTGAGAATGCAAATTTCATTTAAATGTCAACGATAATTAAGCATGTACCATTTGTTTTTCTACTCAAGTTTCACAGTTTGATGGAATGTTTTCCCCACAATTTAATAAATATTTGTTTTATTTCACATGAATGAATTCAAAAGTGTGGATAAGAGCAACATATTTTAATCAACTATTGTTGTGATGGACTAGAAAATAAATTTATTCACTAAGCAAACTGTTTACTATGCATTTGAATGGGATTTATCATGCTTAGCATTGGCAGCCTGAGCATACAGGCAACAATTAATAGGAAAGCCAAATATGTATACTGCATACTGAGCAAAGCAACTTATTTTTTCTTGGTTATGTCATAGATCTCTAGTATCTAAAACTTTTAATTATTTACCCCATAATGTCCTGTACCTAGCTGTGTTCCAACAACACCCATTGAAGTGAAGTAGTAGATAAATTCTTAGGCTGTGTGAACTATGCATTTGTAATTGGTACCAAATATGTGTTTGATTTGATTTTCAGTTGCTTTCAAAATTTTTAATTTGGCATTCTATGTATACATCACACAACTACATTTTACAAGTAGTGCTGGAGATTACTGGGTAAATGGGCACACTATTCTTCCCTTCTTCCACCAGCCTCTCAAAACCCCAAAGATTTTAACATCTTCAGCATGATGGTTAAAAATGCCTCCTGATAGATGGAATTAAGAGAAAGATGTGAGTGTTCTTTATCTGGCAGTGCAAATGTGTGTGTGGCCAAGTTACTTTTGGCAGAATGCAGTACTACATGTGGTAGTACTTATGGTACTTACGTGCACGTCCAAATGGCACATGTTTTTATTTTGTTACAATTTAAATCACATAAATTAGACATACAAAGACAAAATTTAATCATCTTGTCAATCCTTGCAGTACAAATCAGATTTTTGACTATGCAGTCCTGATAAAATGGCAGTTACACTTGAATCTGAGCATAGCATAAATTACTTTTCAAACTATTATACTGAGAACAATATATGTAAAAGAAATGCTTAATTCATTTGCTATGGTTACTTTCTTTTAAAGACTTATTTGTTCTCTGGGTGCACAGAATGATGGGGTGTAATGAAATGAAAGCTGAAAACAGATTAAAAGAGTAATTTCCATGTCCGTGTGCTTTTGCTTTACCTTCTCCTTCTGAAAATGGGTTGTTTATTCAGTGAGCTCTGTTCTTAAGTGACTGCTCAAGCTTTGGGGCATACCTTATTCCAAGTGGGACTTTAATTCTTAAATTTTACTTTCTGTAGTAGTATCTGCTGTTTTAAGTGGTGAAGAATCCTTGGGTGGAAGCATAATTTCAGGGAAACATAAAACTGGAAATGGGGGACAGTTTTATAAATGAAGTATTTTAAGTCAACTTACGCAACGAACGGAATTCCAAGGGAATCTTTATTGAATATGGGTTATTATTGACCTCTAAAGTCCCTTTCTCCTATTTCCATTGCCTGTTGCATCTTTGAATTTTCTTAATGGAGGAATTATGAACACTATACTCTGAGATCCTAGAGAGGAGATTCCATTTTCTGTGGATCCCAGGACCTTCCTATAAGAAACATGCAAGTATGGTTGAAGGTAATATTGAGGAAGTATAACTTTGTATCAGGTGTAGGACATAGCTTTTCCTAGTTGTCAGGAAAGTTGAAGTGGAAAAGGAGTTTTGGGCACTTGATTATAAATGTAGGGGGTAGAAATAGGAGTGACTTTTCTTGAATATCCATTATATACGAGACATTCTGGTATACACATTCTCTTTTTTAATATTCTTAGCTTAAAAAAAAAAAGTGGGGTGGGGTGGGGAGGTAGGGCTTATGATACCAGTTTAACAAGGGGCAAAAGGAGCATGTAAAATGGAAACAACTTACCCCAGGTCACATTACCCCCAAGTGTTAAGGCTGATGTTCCTTTTTTCTGGCTTTCAAAGCAAGATCTTTTCCATGATGGCATCACAGCCTTTCTCACATGCAGTGGAATATGCCATTCGTTCATGTGAGAGCCTGTCGTGCTAGATATGATGGAGTTCCTGAAACTTCTGTATTGTTAACTGGATTGCCTGATGAGTCAAAGGGGAGAGGGTGGAACTTTGTGCCTGGGTTTTTTTTGTTTGTTTGTTTGTTTTTTGTTTTTTGGTTTGTTTTTTGTTTTTTTTTTTTTTTGAGACGGAGTCTCGCTCTGCCACCCAGGCTGGAGTGCAGTAGCGCGAGCTCGGCTGACTGCAAGCTCCGCCTCCCAGGTTCACGCCATTCTCCTGCCTCGGCCTCCCGAGTAGCTGGGACTACAGGCGCCCGCCACCAGGCCCGGCTAATTTTTTGTATTTTCAGTAGAGACGGGGTTTTACCGCGTTAGCCAGGATGGTCTCAATCTGATCTCCTGACCTCGTGATCTGCCCGCCTGGGCCTCCCAAAGTGCTGGGATTACAGGCGTGAGCCACCGTGCCCAGCCGTACCTGGGTTTTTGTCTGGAGGAAGAGATATATGCTAGAAAGTAGGTGTATAATTATAAAATATGTCCAGGAAATCTTACTTAGAAGTTTTTTTGTGCTTTCTTTTTTTAACTTATGAGATCTTTACTATGATGACCTTGTGTTACTAAATTTAGTGAGCATTGGATTACTTATAGGAGGAAAATGCTTTCTTTATGGACTCCACCTACCCTAATTGAAGTGGTGTCTGTTAACACTTTTTAATGCTTAATCATGAATTGTGAAAGTTAAATGTGTTTCCTGTGTAGACTCTACTTAGAAAATGTGTACCTGAAATGGAAAGTAAAGTACTATTCTCTCCTATTGTGAGAGGCATCTCTTTCCCTATAGCCATGATTTGCTAACTATGGCCTGTATTTAAAAACTCTAGTTTGCTTTTCTGTGGAGAATTATGTGTGTCCAGTGGAAATCCACGTACCTCTTCTCGGTAGTAAGATGTGTCATGCTGTACAAGTTCAGAAGAGATACAGTAGGTGTCACCTGTCACCTAGCAACAAGCATTCTTCTTTGTGTCTTTAGCTACTTTTCATTTTTAGTCAAAATAGCTATGAAAACGTAGCACTTAGATTTGCATTTATCTCCAGAAATATTTAGATTAACCTTCAAATATTTTTAGTTCCCAAGATAACTCACTGTGACAGATGAAACAGAAATAACTTTAAGTAGAAAAAAAGCAACTTATGTGGTAGAAACCTTGATGCGCAGAGCCAGGCAAACTTGGACCTGTTACATAACATCACAGACTGACATGCACAAAGCCTGCCTGTCAAGTTCCCTAGTTGGCTTTAAAAATTATGGTAACTGGCCGGGCACGGTGGCTCACGCCTGTAATCCCAGCACTTTGGGAGGCCGAGGCGGGTGGATCACGAGGTCAGAGATCGAGACCATCCTGGCTAAAATGGTGAAACCCCGTCTCTACTAAAAATGCAAAAAATTAGCCGGGCATGCTGGCGGGCGCCTGTAGTCCCAGCTACTTGGGAGGCTGAGGCAGGAGAATGGCGTGAACCCGGGAGGCGGAGCTTGCAGTGAGCCGAGATCGCGCCACTGCACTCCAGCCTGGGCGACAGAGCGAGACTCCGTCTCAAAAAAAAAAAAAAAAAAAAAAAATTATGGTAACTGAATTGAATATGTATATAAACCTTTATTAGTTGATTTTTTAAATCGGTGCTGGAAAACACAAGATCATAACTAATGAAGCAGTGATTTGTAAACCTGAATCTGGAAGACAGAATTCCAAATAAGATTACTGTATCAGCACCACCGTTCAATTTACTCGAAACAGCAACTAAATTACCTTTGGGCAGAGAGTGGAATCCCTGGCTAGTTAGATGTCTAGTGTGTTTCTCTGTCTCTATTTAAAGATACATAAAGGGATTCTCAGAGGATCTAGCAACAAGTATACTTATGGGTCTATTTTAATACATTTAAAATGTATTAAACACTAACCTTTAAAGACTGAGAACATAATAGATCATTTAAGATGTGATGAAGAGCAAGCCGTCTGCTACTGTAGTATAATATAACGCCTGTACTCTGAGGTAATTATGACAGAGTGACTGCTTATTTGTTAAGGTGGATAGCATTCACTTTCATTATGGCCAAGGTCACTTCTGTTGTCCAGGGTGTACTGTCTTTGAATTATAAAGGAACTTGAATGATCAAATGTGGAAATTTCAAGACAGAAAAAGAGAAAGGAAAGAATTTAAAAATCATTCTCTATGGCTTTCAGCTAATAAAGAGAAACAGGTGTAAATGGAATTTCTCCAGTCTCTCCTCTAAAACCAAGAGTATTTACCCATGGTTCCAGGCAGCAATATTTTCATTAAAAAGTAATCCTAAAATACTTTTGAAAGTGTAATATTTTATGCTTTGCCATTTTTCATGTTTTTCATATTGAAATAAGCGACCAGTCCTTTGCTTTTCTTCACCTAATGACAATTGAGAAACATTTTTGAAGCCAGGAAAATGAGGACCAAAACCATGCGTCATGAGCATTTTGATGAGGCCACTGGCCTTTAAAACTTCTGTGCTTTGGGAAGATTTACTGGATAATTTCAGAAACCTATTTGGCAGAGCTAAGTAAATTTAATTTGGAAATTGATGAGCTATTAACTGTTACTGGAAATGTGCCATTTTACTATTTTATATCATGGCTTGCTTTTGATAGGGATTTGGGGGGAAAAACTAAAGGCCCCGTAGCATGAATAAAATTAGAGATGCATCTGTTCTATCATGTGGCCTCCATTTAGAGAAATCTTTTTTATTTCCTATTCAATATCTAGGCTGTTGATTAAAAAGTGGTAATTCTTACACGTATGACATTAACATTTTACAGATTGCTGTATAAACATTACTGCAATTAGACTAGGCAAGGTAGATAAAGCAGGTATTATTATTATTATCCTTGCTTCTTGGAGAAGAAAACTGGGCATCAAAGAGGTTGAATGAGTTGCTTAAGTTCACGCAGCCAGAAGATGATAGAATTGAGACTAGGGACAGACAGGTCTTCTCAACTCTAATCTGTGTCCTCATCTCTTTCCTTCATTTGTGCTACAAAAGTTTGAGGGGCTGAAAGGCAAGAGATGAATCTTGAACACTCTCTTGGGAGCCTGAATTGGATGGAAAGCAAAAACTAGTTTTGTATCAGGCCCTCCCCTGCTTTAACACCTACAGAAATACAAATTTAAATTGTAGAAGATTGCAAACGTAGTTGGTATGACAAACCACAAAGAGCCATGCAGTAAGATTTGGGACTAAGGCAGGGTTTTGTGAGAACCTTGACATTATCTTTTACCTTGTTTATAAAATTTACTTCTGATCAGTTTCATCCTTATGTCTTCTCCTAGTGGGAATATAAATTGGTACATCTAAGTGCAGTAGTGTAGGATGAGGTTGCGTGGGTGAGTGGTGGTTGTAGTTTGCAGTGGACTCTGCTTACCAGGCCCTGCCCTCTTCCAGATTGGAGGCTCTTTGTGTCTGTCCAGAGGAGGCATCCTTTTTAGTTGCTTAAAGGCATCATTCAGATCAGCAGAGATGCTGGTACACACTAGATTTACATTCAAGGGTGTTTATGTGTGATTCGTAATAAAAGTCACAAATGATAAGGCAAAAGTTAAGTAAATAATGATATATTCTTTCAGTGGAGTATTACCAATGTTTGGATTAAGCATTAGTAAGTTTAATATGAGAAAATGCCTATGGCACTTTAAATGAAAAAAATTACAGAGCTCCCATGTGAAAAATAATGAGCCAGGTTTTGACATACCTTGAACATTCTGCTAAGAAGTTGGAACTGATTGGATTAGATATATTTTGAAGACTAGAAAGGATAAAACATCTTTGAGAACACTGTGTCTTAGGTGACTTTTTAAGTATTTCAAAGGAGACCATGTTATGGTTTAATCATGTTAAATAGAGGAATTATACTCTGAATTTCAAGAGAATGTTTTTAGTCTGCCACTATAATATTAAAATATTGGATTGCCTTTTTAGTAGCATGCCTGGTAAAAGCTGTAGTGCATATTAGGGGACGTGTTTTGAGACATTGTTATAGCAAGAGAGACATATATATTTAAAGCTGGAATAAAATTAAACGCCAGTTTCCTTCACCGGTCAAGCCCATGGAGCTTGTGAACTCTGCTGCATTTCATTTAAGGCCTTTATGAGTGAGTGAGTTCTTTTCAAATGTATGGAAACATACACAGGAAACCAGGCCCAGTGCTACAGCCCATAGACATTGGCACAGAATGGGCGCTGCTGAGAACTCCAGGGTGTGTCCCCTCTTGAGTGTAATTCCAAATGAAAAATAAAGTCAACTGTGCCTAATAAGCTGGCTCAACCGAAGGCCAAAGAAAATTTGCCTCATGAGATGGAAATTCTGAAGCAAGTAACATAATGCTGAGAGAGAATAAATAGGAAGACTTGTAAGATATATCCAAATAGGGCAAATGGTCTATTATAAATCAGAACTCCCCAACCCCATAATGTTTAATGATTTGGTGAGATCCTAATGGTCCTGGAGATTTTGAACCTTTTAGAAAACACATGAATATTTAATTTATATCGAATTTTTAAAAGAAGGGACATATATTAATTTAGGTCATTATTTGTTTGTTTATTTATTTATTTGAGACAGAGTCTCGCTCTGTCGCCCAGGCTGGAGTGCAGTGGCGCGATCTCGGCTGACTGCAAGCTCCGCCTCCCGGGTTTACACCATTCTCCTGCCTCAGCCTCCCAAGTAACTGGGGCCACAGGCGCCCGCCACCACGCCCGGCTAGTTTTTTTGTATTTTTTAGTAGAGACGGGGTTTCACCATGTTAGCCAGGAGGGTCTGGATCTCCTGACCTTGTGATCTGCCCATCTTGGCCTCCCAAAGTGCTGGGATTACAGGCTTGAGCCACCGCACCCGGCCAATTTAGGTCATTTTTTAAATGTTACTTGGGTATTGGCTGACATGAAGCCACTACATTTATTTCTATTCATTATTCTGCACATTTTTATCAACTGTAAAGAAATTATCATTTCCCCAATAAAATGGCATTACTTTAAATTCTCTTAGTTGCTAAGAATAATGAAGCCAAGTGTTACAGTTTGAGTATTTGGGGCTTCTCTTTTATAGAGGAAATTTACTTACAAACCTTTTTTTTTTTTTTTTTTTTTTTTTGCCATTTTCTCCTCAGTTGTCTCCGTTGCATCCCTTTCTTTTTATTCTCCTCTTCCCTTCTTCCCTTGTTTTTGCCTAGGTATTCACTATTTAGTGCCCAGGATCTTGTCCTAGTGTCATAGCTGGTGTTTTTTCCTCTACTGCATTTTGCCCTTTCATGGCTGAAGAACAAGCCGACAACACATAGCTGAAGAAAAGATATGCCTCAGCTCTATGATCACGAACTTAAGGAACTGTAGATTTAGGTTGTATTTTTTTTCCCCAAAGGAGGAATAACATCAACTTGTAGAACTTTCTCTCATCATTTGTCTTTGTGTTTTTCTTGCAGGATCAATGTGACTCTAAGAACAAATGGATGAATGAATATCCATATGAAGAGAAAAACAATAAAGGTCGGTTAGTCAAATGTTAAAATTGCATTGAAAATATTGCTACTTCGAGCATTACTTTTGGGCAGTTTATTCTCATTAGAGTACTTTCTTGTGTGAATACAAGACAGAGGTCAGTACTTACATGTGCATATCTATCTGTAAAATGTAATTTTTCTTTTTAGCCCCTTAAAAAATTATATGGAAGCAACTCCTCATTTTTTTCCTGCAAGTCTAGCTGTAATTCTTTTCCAGAACTTAAGCTGGTATTTTAAGAATCAACTTTCAGATGAATATTAAAAAATGGAAAACTGCTTGATGCAACTGATCACTGGTACAAAAAAAGAAGCCAGATTTTGTTTAATATACATCACTTTTCTACAAACGTAATTCTAATACCAGTGCCATATGGTACGTGATTGCTGTCAAATGCAGTCCTCTGCCCCTGAAGTCTCTGCTTTCCTCATAGAAGTAGGATCATCACGGAAAACTTTAATATTTGGTTTCTTACAAATACAGTATGAATTAAAGTGTCAGGCGCAGGGGTGGGGTGTAATTTTCAGCAGTCCTCAAATAATGGGCATTACCTTATTTGTGGTAGTTATTTGATATTTTCTTGTAGTTCCTACTGATTACAATGTAAAAATCATAGGTGACACTAAGAGAATTACAATATGTTAAACCATCTCTATTTCATAAATACGGTTTTACACTGAGCAGGTCTCATACAGAGGCATGTGCCTCATAATTCCTCATGTAGCTGCTCAGCAATACATTTCATATTTTCCTTCCCATATTACTCTTGCTGCTTCCAAATCGATGCATGACTTGCCATGTCTTTTTCTGCCAGCCTACCTTCATAGCTACTTACAAGTGATTTTCAAGGTTGTATCTTTCGCTTAATATTGCCTTCTTCCATCCTCATTGCTAAAATTGCTCCTTTCTAGTATTTGTAAAGCGTTTAGACCTGTGGAGGGATACTGATTCAGATATGGTTCAAGGGAGACTTCTGCAGGTATCAGTAATGTTCTTTTTCATGACCTCAGTGTTGCCTGTGTGGGTGCATTCACTTTGTGAGGATTAACTGTACTGTGGACGTATTTGCATGTGGATCAGTGGTGTGTTAGTAAAGTGGTTCTCTGGGAGGAGGAGGGGAGAGGAGAGGCCTGATTGTAGTGTTTATCAATTCCTGTGGTGTAATTATTCCCACTATGGCTGCTTTCGAGGCTTTACCACCTGGCTTGCAAGATTCCTTAAAATTCAACAATTTGCTCTCATGAGCCAGGGATGAGCTAGCTCCAGCACACCATTGATAATTCCATTTATACAGTAAAGTTAAAAATTGTATGTATTCCTTAAGACTAGAGTGGCGAAGGTAGTAAATTTAAATTTTCTTTTCTCTTCTCTATATAAACATGGAAATGTTCTTTACTTATCATGCAAAATGTATTTATCCCTTTCCTTTAGAAATGATGTTGAGATAGTATTTATGTTTTTGTTTAGTTGTCATCAAATTTTTATATTTGAAAAGATCAATGTTAGCTTTGTAGGTTTATAAATTTTGTTAGTGTCATTATGCTGTAACTAATTTTTGTTATGACAACTGAAGATGATGGCAAAAAGAATCATTGTGTTACTAGTTACCCTGAAGATAAAGCCTGAAAATATTATGATTGACTGTAATATATGTGATTCATTCTGAACAATTGTGCCTTATAGCTCATAATTCATGAGTTCAGAAGTCTTTAAGGAGAAAGGAGCAGTGAGTATTTAATGTGTTTGTCCCATTGAGATGGAGTCTCGCTCTGTCACACAGGTTAGAGTAGAGTGGCACAATCTTGGCTCACTGCAACCTCCACCTTCTGAGTTCAAATGATTCTCCTGCTTCGGCTTCCCAGGCAGCTGGGATTACAGGTGCGTGCCATGTTGCCTAGCTAATTTTTTGTATTTTTAGTAGAGACGGGGTTTCACCATGTTGGCCAGGCTGGTCTTGAACTCCTGACCTCAAGTGATCCTCCCACCTTGGCCTCCCAATGTGTTGGAATTACAGGCATGAGCCACTGTACCTAGCCTCACTGCTGCCTGTTTAAAAATGATTTTTCATACATTTTATCCATTCTAGATGCCTTTGAACAGAGAATACATTAATGCTTGTTTTTAAGTCTGCTTGAATCAGATGCTGTTAGTTTTAGCAATGTCTGATTCAGGGAGAAAATTGCAGAGTTTGAAAATTTATCTTTTTTATATTTCAAATACATTGACAAGGTCAGTATTAAGATGAAGTTTTTAAAATGTCAGCAGTGGAAGCTACATTGCCATAGTATACATAATTGAAAAGGGATTTGAATATGGCTTTTACAACGGTTTTGTATGTTTCCAGTTTGCCAGTGGTGACAAAATCCTGCCAAGAGCCACGGAATATCATGCTGTGCCTTTCTGCTTAGGTTCTAAAATTTAAATAGCCTATTTGGGATTTATAAAATTTCTGTTGTGTCCATACTGAGAGTTTTACTTTCAGGAGCAGTCTTCATCTGCCCTGTCCTTAAAAACAAACAAACAAAAACAAAACAAAACAAAAAACACAACTTTTGCATTAAGTTTTTCTTTACTTCATTCTTAAGTTACTTCCTTTACTCAGCTTCACTGCACTTGGATTTGTGCCTTTGCCATCTGCCTTTAGAAAACGACAAATAAATTCTAAAAAGATTCCCGTTGTCCATTATTTCCTGCTCACAAACACCAGCATAAAGTCTGGTGGATACATGCTTCAGCGTATTTCAGCAGTTATCCTCTCTGTGAATATGGTGGCTTGTTGTGGACCTGGCTCCTTGCTTTGCTTCGTTTTTCTTTCCCCGCAGCCATTTCAGTATGTTTACCCAGTGCTTCTCAGCAGCTGGCTTAGAGCAGGTGTTCAGAACATACCCACCCCACATATACATTAGTCCGGCTTATCAGAGTTCACATTAAAACTTTGCTTTGCGACTACCTCTGATGAACAGCTGCCTAACCACCCAGCATTAGCAATGGGGTGACTTTTACTTTATGCATTTGGAAACCAAGAGAACAAGAGCAAGCCTCTATGTGAACGATTTCATGCCACACAAAAAGGGTTTATTTCATAGTGATGGTTGTATAGCTTGTGGTTGCTTTACATTTCTTTTCCAAGTTCTAAGGCTCTTTCTTTGCACAGGATAGAGGGATTGTAATAGCAGCAATCCAGCTTTTCTTCCATTTTGAACTAAGTAGCCATAGCTGCTCCAAAAGCTGCAATTAATGTAAATGAAATGGATTGTTAGCATTGGCTGCTGTAAGTGTATGTAGGGTAGTTGCCTGGACAATAAAAGTGGAATCAAAAAGAGGCAGGCCTTAGCTCTGCAATTATTTGTCTGTTTGATCTGGGACCCCAGTGCCCTCTACTTGTGAATTCTAACTTTCTCATCTGCAAAGAGGAACTAATAACACCTGTCCTGCCCATTTCAAGAGTTGCTATGGGTATGAAAAAAGGACATATTTGTGAAAAAGATTTAAAGCTGTCAGGTTCTGAAAGTGTGCATGGTATTGATATTATTTGATTTTTGGCGTAAGAGAGATTCATGACATTATATGATTTCACATCACAAAGTCAGACATTTTCAGAAATCGAAGTGCTGTCAAAGGTGATTAATTCTAACATGCACTTGGTGCATGGCTACTATCCGTAAGACTTTGTTGGCTACATTAGTGTTATGTTGAGTACGCCTTAGAATTTCTTAGTTCATGTTGCATTCATCCTATTTCCAGGCATATATAATATTACTAAAAGTTTTTTTTTTATTGAGCCACATCAATAGACTTGATAATGATACCAACTAGTAGGTGTATCATAGTATTTATTAAAATATCCTCTTGAATTGGGTCACTCCTTTTTCTGTCAAGTCACTTCAATTTTGGGGATCTCATTTATCTGGGAAATGGGGACAAAATGATATACAGAGATTTGGGAAAGATTATGGAATTATTGAAGGAGAGAAATACCTTCATTATTTGAAAAGATGATGCGTTGTTCATTTTAAAACCATTAAAGCATGCAAAGCCGCATCATCTCCCTGCCTCATATCTTCTGATAATATTTGGTGAACATTATTTATAACTTCTCTGTATACATACATACAAATAATTAGAAACATTTTTTTAAAAATAAGATAATATTTATACTTTGCATCTCTTATAAAGAGTAGTTTGCTTCCAATGGAATGAAAAAAATCGGAATTGAATTTAAGCTTAAGGACTTGATTAACTTCATATTAATATCCTTTTACCAAAATGATATTATTAACAGTTAATAAAAAAAAAACCCCAAACTTTGAATTCTGTTTTTTGAAATGACTGAATTTAACTTTAAACAGAATCTTTTGACTTTTTGTTAGAAAGATGGGAAAATTAATGAAATTTCTTCCTGATTCCCTTTTTCCTCTTTTTGTTTTACTATTCTTTTAAAATTAAGGTTATTCACATTTATTTTATGATTCTTAATTGTAATGATCAAAGCTGTGAAGTATTATTACTTCCCTCAGAAATATGAATACATGGCTTCCCTGTCATCTGGCGTTTGGTGTCACTGCGAAGGTTGAAGCAAACTGATCTTTTCACTTGTTCTTGTTTTTCTTTTTTTGTCCAGGATGCTAATGAACAATTATTTTAAACCTGAAAGTTCAGGAACTTCATCGATTGTCTTACTTTTTGTCATTCTGTTTCATTTTCTCTTGGATCTTGCTCATAATATCTGAGAAGTAGAGTCTGTTTTTATGACAAGAGGTTTTAAAATTATATTTAAAGTACACTATTTTGTTCTTTAGTAACTTTGAAAATATGTGTGATGTTTGTCCTTGATTTTCCATATCTGTGGCCTTCATCTTTAACTTTTTAATTTCACTCAGTGTGCTTTCAAGTTGAACTTTTTAAAAATCTATGTTTTCAGTTAAATTCTTTACTTTTTTGTTCCCAAGATAGCTATATTTCATAGCTGTGTTGACTTATTTTCATTTCTTTTAGTTATCTGTTATTGTATCACGTGAACCCTTGTACATCCTGAACTTACACTTGTACCTCCGCCTTGAACATTTTTTTTAAAGAAACTTTTATCTGTAATTATTTTAATTTTTTGAGTCTATGAAGAGATATTTGTCTAAATTCTTCATCTGTTTGCTTGGGTTATTTCTACTGTGATTGTTCTTCATTGGCCTCTTGCTTACATTTCTCTCTGGCTTTTGGTATTTGATGCTTTTACCTGCGGTTCTCATGGGCTCTCCCTGAGTATCGCCTATCTTTATATGGGGCTAGTGTTTGCCAGAGCACAGTATGAGCAGGAGCACCAGTGATTTGGGTATGAGCTACTGAGTGCAAATCTTTGACTTGATTTTGTTATTTCAAATACCGTGTAAATAAGGATGTCATTTCCAGAGTCTTTGCTCTGCTTCCAGTGCCCCTTAAGTAAAGGGCTCCTGTCTTCCTTCCTTCTGCCATGTCAGGTAGAACCCCTTCATGAGGGAGCTAAGTTCCACAAAAGGCTGTGCCTGTGTGTTAGTTCTTTTAACAACACTTTCTCTGCTTTCTGAGAAATTGATCTGTATTCACTTGATTATGTCTGATGTCTATTCTAATCAAAGGGTCATTGAATAGGTCTGTGATTTTTACTTTTAGGAAATTCCGTGTTTTGTTTGAGGTTTGAGGAACTGTGTATCAGCTCCCAGTTGCCTCTCACATTTCACAGTATTTGACAGATGTGCTTTGGTTGGGAATTTGAGTTTGTGACTTTTTACTTTCACTAAAGGTGGAGGGTTTTTTATTTTTCAATTTTTTTTTAATTTTCTTTACCCATTTTCAGTGGGTTTTAAAAGAAGGCTGTAAAAATGCCTTTACATTGGCATTTTGAATAAGTAACCTTTTAAATAGATTTAAGGGGCACATGGAGAATATCAAACTTGCTGTGGTGTTTAAAAAAATGACTTTGTACTCAGATTGCCTGGTTTCCATCCTAGTTCTGCCAGTGTTCAACTTTGCTTGTATATTTCAGTTGCCACGTCTGTGATACGGCAATGACAGTAATAGTTCCTACTCCATAAAATTGGTGTGAAGGTTAAATGAGAAAAAAATTCTAAAGAATTTGCATATTGCCTGGTAGTTACTAGTGCTCATCAAAATAGCAGTTTTTATCATTTTAAGCTGTGTTAGTTGTGTTTAGAGTATCGTCAGTTTAGCTTTAGGAAAATTGGTACTAGGCCAGCATTTGTATAATTTATTTCCTTTGACTGAAGAGCATGCTGGGATGGGTACCAGGTGTTCTTATAGGGCAGCTTCTGGTGTTGGGGTCTGATTGGGGATTTCCAAATTGTTCTACTCTGTGTTGATAAAGAACAGAATCATCGCCAATTCTCTTGGAGGAAATAACAATGGATATGCTGTGATAGTTGGGGTATATGTTATTGGTTCACTTACAGAATGTTGGCTACTTCTGTCCTGTAGTGTTGCAAACACTACAATTCAGACATATATTTAGCATTTATTATTTGTTAGACCCTGGGCTAGAAAGATAAATTATATTTAGACTCTGCCTTGACGACTTCATCATCTCAGAGACAGACAGATAAGTTTCTACAATTGTATGTGATTGGTGCCATAATATATTTATTAGAGCCAGGGAATTGGGATGTGGGTTCTGGAAGGCTTCACATATAAAGTGACATTTGAGCTAGACCTTGAGTTGCCAGTATGACATCGACTGGAAGAAATGGGAGCAGCCAAGAAAAGTTAGTTTAGAAAAAAATTCTTAGCAAATGCAAAAGTATATACTTTTTCTTTGGGCACAAAAGTGCCCTGAAAAATTTCCTCTTAGAGTTGAAGATAAATGTGTGATAATCAGTGATTCCAGAAGGTCTACTGGAAGTGGCAGAACAAAGGAAGACAGGAGCCCTTCTCCTAAGGGGCACTGACGTGCCGTGGAAGCAGAGGGGAGACTCTGGAAATGACATCTTTCTTTAGACAGTATTGGAAATAACAAACACAAGTCAAAGATTTACATTTCAGCCAGAATCTGTTGAGGTTCATTTATCTTTTTCTCCCTTCTTCTCCTTCCTTCTCTCACTGTTCCCCTCTCTACCCTCCGTCTCCCTGCAGTTCCTCTCCTTCCCCCACTTCCTCTTTCCTCCCACTTCCTCTACCCCCCTACTTTCTCTCCCTTCTCCCACTTCCTCTCTCCCCTCTCTTCCCCTCACTTTCTCTCCCCCCACTTTCTCTCTGCCTGTCTCTCTCCCCTTTGCCACTTCCACTTCCTCCCCTCCCTCCCTTCTTCTTTTTCTCTTCCCTGTTTACACATTTTCATTCTCTGGCCACTTGATTATAGTGGTTCTTCAGCTAAGCTATTTAGAGTACCTTACCAAAGTAATTATTATACTTTACCAGAAATTTTCAAGAGTGATCATAAAAATATGAGTATCTTTCAAATATCATTTTAGTTAAATTTTTTTTGACATAATGAGAACATTGTAGTGTTAAAGCAGCATAGTAATTATTAATATCATTTATTGAAGTATAATATCTATATAGTTTTATGTATCAACATTTGTATACTATTTTAATAAGCCAGCTTCTTCCCTTCTCTCAAGCTGATGTTAGGTGAGAATTTCTTACTTTCTCTAAAGAATTTTATTTAATAATATGAATAATTATTGACTCAAGAAGTGTGATTTTTTTGTGTCTTACACATAATCAATTTTTCAGTATATCTTATAATCTAATGGAATGTAACTTTCTAAAATATTCCAATTTAAGATTCAATTGATTATTCATATTTAACATGCTGCTTCAAATATTTGTGCCGTTAGAGCACGACAGTTAATATGAAAGTGAATTTATTTTTATTAAAGGCTTTTAATTTGTTTTCTATGTCCACTGTAACAAATTACCACAAACTTAATGGTTTTGGAAAAAAACACAAATTTATCTTAGAGTTCTGGTGATCAGAAGTCCAGTGGTCTCACTGGGCTAAACTCAGAGTATTGGGAGGATTACGTTCCCTTCTGGAGGTCCTAGG
Organism: Theropithecus gelada; assembly: GCF_003255815.1. Lineage (NCBI taxonomy): Eukaryota > Metazoa > Chordata > Mammalia > Primates > Cercopithecidae > Theropithecus > Theropithecus gelada. The sequence goes on along the minus strand of NC_037685.1, from coordinate 13,123,304 downwards.
GCTAATTCCATTTCCTTACCGGCATCTAGAGCCTACTCAGGTTCCTTGGACCATTCAACTCCACCAACTTTGGGCCGAGTCCTTCTGGCATTGCCATCTCTCTGGTTCTCCTCTTCTTCACATTTAAGGACTATTGTGGTTACTTTGGCCTATCCTAGATAATCCAGGATGATCTCCTTATTTTAAGGTCAGGTGATTAGCAACTTTAGTTCCATCTGTGACTTTCATTCCCCTTTACCATGTAGTCTAACAGATTTCTGGGATTAGGACATGGACATCTTTGGGGGCCATTACTCTGCCAACCACAGGTTTTCAAGAACATAAGTGACTATGATTACAGGTACATGTTACTATTGTCATAGACACATGGTTGGGAGTTTTGGAAGAATTCTCATTTTACTAATTCCATTAATAGTCAAACAAATTATGATTTATGTCAATCAAAATATAATTTTCTTCCTTCTTGTGACTGGAAGAAAAAAGTCCATTCAAATCATTGTTGCAGCTAAATGAAGCAAGTGATAATATTAAAATTTCCCATTATAAAAAATCTAATAAATATCTAATATTTTGCAAACAGTAGATTGTTTAACACAGTTTCACATGGTGATGCTATAGTTTTATGTGCCTTCAAAGCTAGATGAACTACTTTTAGAATTCATCAGACTCTTTGGCCTAACAGAGTTTCCTTTATTCTTCTATGTTGTTATTTGTAGCATATCTGGTAAAATTAAAATCTAGTTTCAGGAAACATGATTGGTTATCTTGTTAAAAGCTCTTGAGGTGATAGCATGTACTTACAGCCCATACACTTACTAAGACACCCTGTATCCCTTGCAGGTGTGGCTCTGGAGCTGTATTTAAAGTTTAGTTAATACCTAGCCAGCAGCTATCCGTTAAAATTAACCGATAGGCTAGGGCTGTTGCCTCTTTCAGGGTGGCGAGATCCTTTAGATTTCAAAGAACTTTTTCAGGGGGAATTTTTTTGATTGTTTTTGTTATCAAAGTGAGGAAAAGTTCTGTATAGCTTTTTCTTTTCATCCGTCTTCACACAGCAGAGTCTAAGGGGAGCAAAATCTGTGAGAGGGGCCTTTTGCATTTTTTGTAGCTTCACGTCTCAGGGATGACTCCTTTAATTTAGAATACTAATAGCTGGCATCTAGGGGAAAATGAAAGGCCACTTGACAATGAGAAGCTGGAAGATTGAGAGCAAACACATGGAGAGTCGTCAGAGCCAGAATTGTAACAAGGGGGCAGTAGTTACACAGAGAGTCTGGGGTTTGGGACCCTGAGCCTGGTTTAAAGCCTCCTCCTAATGTTGCACACTGTGATAACCACTGGTTGTCGGCCTTGCACCCTTCTGCCATGAGTAGTCCCTTTCCCTGTTCTCAATCATATGCACTCAAATTGAAGGGTAGGTGTTCCTTTTTAACTGAGAGTTGAGTATCCTTTTGAACTGAGAGTTGGAATCTAGGCACATTGTGACAACCGCGATTTCATCATCTATAGCTGCAAAACGGAGCATCCCAGCTTAGTGGCTTAAAGCAAAAGCAGTGTGTATTTTGCTCTTGAAGTGGCTACTTGGGTAGGACTTGGTGGAGTCGCCTTCTCCTTGCTCTACTCAGTGACTGCCGAGGTTCAAAGGCTGATGACTGGAATCATGAAGACTCGTTGACATGTTTTCCAGTCAGTGCTGGCTCTCTCAGCCAGTCTGTTGGCTGCAACACCTTCATGTGACCGAGGCTTCCTTAACAGTAAAGCTGCGTACTGGAGCAGGTGGGTGGGGAGAACACTAGGCAGAAGCCGCGTCACCCTTGGAAGTGATGCCACGTGATTTCCCCATATTCTGTTCATCGCAATGATTATAAAGAGGCTCATTAATTCAAAAGGAGGGGATATATCCCCCACCCTTTTATGGGAGAGTGGAAACATTATGGAAGTGCACATGTGACTGGAGACACTGTAGTGAACAGTTCTGGAAAACATCGTCAGCTGCAGTTCATCTTCAAACTGGAGGAATCCGTAAACGTTTTGTTTTCCTGGAACTAGTTCTGGTGCCAAATTCTGTATCAATCGGGGTGTGAAAAGAGAAACAGAAAGAGGGGAAAAGTGCTAAATATAAGGCTTAAAAGGACTTGACCGCCTATGATGGTAGGAACTAGTTAAGCACATTATGTATGGCTGTTGCTTCTATATATTTGGTGCCAGAGCTGAAGTCAGCAGGGCGAGCAGTTGGGAAGGAAAGATGAAAGTGGAGGGCAGGAGAGGACGGACACACTGGATATGCGAGGGTGCATGCCAGTCCACACAGTCCACAGTGAGGATCAGTCCTCACTGATCATAAGCCTCCAACTTTAGAGAGGTCGGGGAACTGTGGGAAAAGCTGGCACCCTTCCCTGAGCAAGACACATCATGGCCCATGAATAAAATAAGCAGATGAAGGCAATCCCATGGACCGACCACTTTCCTGTGCCAGTGAGGAGAGAGGGCACATTGGTGACAGTGTGTGTGAGCTGCACCTTCCGAGTGTGAAATGCATGCAGCAGCTGCTTCACTTCTGCCCAGTCCCACCTGAATGGCTCTTACAACCCAGGAATGACGGCACGCTGCAGGAAAGACAGTTCTGAAAATGTAGACATGTAGTTGAGATGGTTCAAATCCACCAAGTCTCTCCTTGCCTATTCTCTGCCGTTTCACTTGCAGCTCCACCCTCTTGCTGCCCTCCCCACCCGAGGATCTTAGATTATAGACCTCTGTTGGTTCCTGTTCTTTCCTTGATTTTCCCATTTCTGTCTGAAGCACTGCTCGTGGGACCCAGCCTTGTAGTGGAGAGGACCGTGCTGTCACATGAATGGATGTCTCCACATGAGGAAGGCTCATCTGCCCTAGAATACCACCTGCCTGGATTCACGGCTTATGAACTCTGCACAACTCTGAGAACCTGCAAGATTATTTATGGCCTCCTGTTGCTTTTTCGTATGGTACTTGACCCAGTTACTGCTGTCTGTTGTGGTTGAGGCCACTCCGCTCCCTGGATTTTGGATCTTGACTCCTGTCTGTAATGCTGTAGACCAGTCAGGCTTGCGCCAGGGCTTTGTGGCCTCAGGGTATATGATTGAGAGTTTAGGAAAGAGAAAACATAACTTGAGGAAAAGGAGGATTCTGATTTTGAACATGATGGAAGTATGTGAATAATCGGGGCATCAGGGACTTGTCCAGATAGTAAAGTTTAGAGCAAAATTATGAGCAAGCATGATAATAGTTTATATTCAGAATATGAATGAATAATGTAAAGGCTGGGAGTAAGTTAGAGGCAAGGTTGGCAGGCAGTAACTGGGAGGACATGGTGCTGGAGAATGCCTGATAAGCAGGAATGTAGTAATTCAGACGGAGGTTCATGAACCAGGAGGCACTGATACTGGAGAGAAGAATGAAGTGGGTAGTATCACTAAGTTGAATCATGCTGGCACCAAGAAAGGTGGTGGCATGGGGCAGCTTCTGTACAGCAGGCCTGGAATGCAAGGGGCTTTTTTATTACATGTTAAGTCTTAGACTGTACCAGGGTTGCTTGCCTGGCATTCTGGTTGAGCCATAGTACGGGACCAGGAAATTCTGTATACTTGAACTACCAGGAACAAAGATAAAGGGATTATTTGATGAGGTGAGTGATGGTAGACAGGGAGAGGGTGCGAGCATCATACTGGATAAGTATTAAGTTGCCTTATAGAGATCTTTTCAATGAATATTTGAACAAAAGGATGAATGAAAGGTGAGTAAGAGCAAAAGAAGGACAATGAGAGAAAAATGAGAATGAATTTTACTTTTCTTTTTTGGAAAGAAGTGTTAAAGAGTATGATAATATGTGACAGAAGAAAGAAAAATGAAATCCTGAAAAAAATGAAAAATGGGTGACGGAAAACCTGAAATATTAAATATTTCTTTTATTAAGATAGAGTTTTCCAGTATGTGGTCGATGAAGGAAAGGGTCTGGTTTACAGGAGTTAACTATGAGAAAAATGGCAAGAGAGGGATTTTCCTAAGTAGTTACTCTCCATGGCTAGGCTGATATCATGGTAAAAATACTCTGAATGTACTTCTTAGGCTATTGTTAAATATAGTAACAAATATGAAGGTGTTTTTTCCTATACCAAGTGTATTTATGATCTACACATTTGTGCTAACCCAACAATTTTATAATGAGGCATCTAGCAACAAGATTTCTTTTTTATTTTTTAATGGAAGATATCCTTTCTGACAGTTGTCTTTGCCTAAGTGTACATTTACCTTGCAATGCATATGGGACCAAGAAAACCCCCCAAACGGAACCTCCTCCTCCTCCTCCGTTTCTTTTAGTTCATTGAGTGTTCTGAGGATTTTCTTCTTAACCACTTTTCCTTGTTCTTTTTGTATTGCAAATTAAGTTTCTATTCATGTCTTAAAAATAAAATAACTGCTTCTGTTGTGTGATGAGCATATCACCTTAATAAAGCAAATCCTAGTCAATGAAGTTAATGTTTTTCAAAATCAGACTTTGAAGGTTCTTGTTTCACCAATTAAAAGAATTAATCACTCTAGTTGACAAAGCACTAGGGAGATAATTTAAGTTATTAAGTATTTGAAAGATAAAAAAGAATATATATGTATTGACTACTGTGTAAGTTGTAAGCCATGATAACAGAGAAACCTAACTTAAAAAAATAGATTGTTTCCAGCATTTTTTTCAAGACCCCTTTTAGTCCATTTCTTAGTCTGTCAGGGCTGCTATAACAAAATACCTTAGACTGAGTAATTTATAAATACTAGAAATGTATTGCTCAGAGTTCGGAAGCTGGAAAGTCCGAGATGAACTCTCCAGCAGATTTAGTGTCTGGCCAGGGGTTACTCTTAGCTGCATTTTCTCATGGCAGAAGGGACAAGGCAGCTTCATAAATCACTTCCTAAAAGGCACCGCCTCCTATTACCACCACAGTGGAGATTAGGATTCAACACGAATTTTGGAGGGACACAATCAGACAGTAGCAGTCCCAGACATAACCATTTATCCTGAATTTTGTATTGTCATTTCCTTTCTTTTCATCATATATAAATACATGTTCAAGCTATGTATCATTTACTTTTGTTTGAGACATTTGAATAATACCATATTGTTTATATTTTTATGATCTGCTTTTTTTACTTAACGTTATTTTTGATATTCATTCACATTGATGCATATAAGTAAGATTATTTATTTTCACAAATGAATAGAATTCTATTTTATGACTACACCATAATTTATCCATTTTTCAGCAATGGACATTCCTATTATTTTAAGCTTTTTGCTATCTTAAACTTGCTCTGAAGAGTCATTTAAATGTGTCCTGGTACAAATATAGAAGATTTTCTCTGGAATATATGCCCAGAAGTAGAATTGCTGGATTGCAGAGAAATTTTTAACTCTCCTGGATAATGTCCAATTGTTTTCCCATGTAGTTGCAACAGTTTTTGTTTGTTTGTTTGTTTGTTTCTGAGACAGGGTCTTTGTCTCCCAGGCTGGAGTGCGGTGGCACAAACGCAGCTTGCTGTAGCCTCAACTGCCCTGGCTCAGCAATCCTCCTGCCTCCACGTCCCAAGTAGCTGGAACTTCAGGCAGGCATCACCACGCCTGGCTAATTTTTGTATTTTTTGTAGAGACGAGGTTTTGCCACGTTGCCCAGGCTGGTTTCGAACTTCTGGCCTCAAGTGATCCTGCTGTCTTGGCCTCTCAGCGTGCTGGAATTACAGGTGTGAGCCACTGTGCCCAGCCTGCAACAGTTCCTAAATAGTACTGGTTAATAGTCCCATTTTACCACATCCATACTATCTGTTGGTGTCTGCTGACATTTGAAGATTTTTCAATCTGGTGTGCGTTAAATAGTGTCTCACTGTAGTTTTAATTGCATTTTGTTATTAATGGTTCATATGTTTATTGATTATTTGGGCTTCATCTTCTGTGGAATTATTTTTGTCTTTTGCCCATTTTTCTAATGAATGGTGGTCTTTTTTGGGAAGGATGATGGGGTAGATATTCAGGATTGATTAAAGGTATAGAAATTATTTTCTCTGAGATGGTGGACTTTCTTTTTACTTTTTATTTTGATTTAATATTTAGTTTTGTTGAATTTATAAATATGTTTAATGCTTTTTCTGTTCAACTTGATCATGATAATTTTATATCCCACTGGGATATGTTTAGTAATATTTTATATAGGATATTTGCATCTATTTTCATAAGTGAGATTGGCTGTAACTTTTAAAAAAGTATTCTGACTGGTTTTTGGTAGCCATGTTAGAATCTTTTTCTATCTTTTGGAAGAATGTGCATAAACAGAATTATCTACTTTTTAAGGATTTGGTAGAACCCATTTATAAAATATCTGGGATGAGTGGCTTTTTGTGGGTAAAATTTGAACTTAAAATTCAATTTTTAATGGTAATAAGACCAGGTTTTCAGTTTCTTCTTGAGTCAGATTTGGTAAGTTGTATTTGGTTTATTGTAAGCTTTCAAATGCATTAGGGTAAGATTGTACTAGTTTGCTAGGGCTGTATAACACAGTACCACAGATTGCATGACTTAAAACAACAGAAATTTATTTTCTCACATTTCTGAGGGCTAGAAGTCCAAGATAAGGTCTTAGCAGGGTGGGATTTTTTCTGAGGCCCCCTCCCTGGCTTGGAAATGGCTGTCTTCACCCTTTGCCTTCACGGGTCTTTTTTTCCTGTGTGTCTTTGTGTCCTAATCTCCTTTTCTTATAAGAACACCAGCCATTGAAGTAGGATCTACCCATATGACCTTATTTTATCATAATTACCTCTTTTGAAGTCCCTATCTCTAAATAGAGTCTCAGTATTCTGAGGCACTACAGGTTAGGACTTCAACATATGAATTTCTGGAGGGCCAAAATTTAGCCCATAACAAAAATGTTCACAGTAATCTATTATATGTTTAACCTTGCTGTATCTGTACTTGTCTCCCCTTGTGCTTTATTTAGTTTGTTTCATAATGATTGATTGCTTTTACATTATTCTTTTATTTGATAAATCTTACCACGGATTTGACAATTTCATAGTCTTTTGAAAGCATTTCCTTTTGTTTATTTTCATTGTATCTTCTCTATTTTGTTAACTTTGTCTTTTTCTTAAAATTTCTGAGTTTATTCTCATATTCTTTGTCTTCTAAATTTAGTTGCTAAGCAAATTAATCTTGAATTTAAAGAAATTTCTATCCAGACAGCATTAGCTGTATTCCATGATTTGTGTGTGTGTGTGTGTGTTTAAAAACAGACTGTTTTTGAAAGAAACTTCAGGTTCATAGCAAAGTTGAGCAGAATACGTAGAAATTTCCCATAATACCCCCTGCTTCGACACACACGTAGCCTCTCCCATTATCAACATACCCCACCAGGATGATACATTTGTTACAGTTGAGTAACCTACCTTGAGGTATCATTATCACCCAAAGTTCCTAGTTTATATTAGTGTTTCCTCTGAGTGTTGTATATTCTACGGGTTTTAACAAATGTACAATGGCACATATCCTCTGTTGTAGTTTCATACAAAGTAGTTCTACTGCCATGAAAATCCTCAGTGCTCTTTCTGTTCATCCCTCTCTCCCCCCAACCCTTGGCAACCACTGATTGTTTTATTGTCTTCAGATTATTATCCTTTTCAAGGATATTTCATAGTTGGAATTGTAATAGTGTGTAGCCTTTTCAGATTTGCTTCTTTCACTTAGCAATATGTATATAAGTTTCCTTCATGTCTTTTCATGACTGATAGCACACATTTCTTTTTAGTACTGAATATTTCGTGGTCTGGATGTCTCAGTTTATCTGTTCACCTACTGAAGGATACCTTGGGTGGTCCCTACTTTTAGCAACTATAGAAACACTGCTATTAACATCTGTATGCATATTTTTGTGTAGATACAAGTTTTCAACTCATTTGGCTAAATACCAAAGAGTAAGATTGCTAGATCCTTAAGCTGGGAACCTGAACTTCAGGGGGTTAAAAAAAAAAAAAAAAAAGAAACAATTGGTGGATCCTGAAGGAAGCATTAGTTTACTTTTGTAAGAGTCTAACAAATTGTCTTCTAAAGTGGCTGTTTCATTTTGCTTCCCCACCAGCAATGAGTGAGAGTCCTTGTTGCTCCACATACTTGCCAACGTTTGGAGTTGTCAGTGTTCTGAATTTTGGTTATTCTGAGTGTGGTGTTGTATTATTGTTGCTTTAATTTGCATTTCCCTAATAATCATATAATGTGGAACATTTTTTTTCATATGCTTATTTGCCATCTTTATATCTTTTTCAGTGAGGTCTCTGTTAAGGTCTTTGGGACATTTTTTTACACTCTTCTTTTTTTCTGAACTTTGAGTTCTGTGCATATTTTGGATGACAGTCTTTACAGATATGTCTTTTGCAAATATTTTTTCCCCAGTCTTTTACATATCTTTTCATTCCCTTGACAGTGTCTTTCACATAGCAAAAATTTTTCATTTTAATGAAGTTCAGCTTATCAGTTACGTCTTTCATGGATTGTGTCTTTGGTTTCGTGTCTAAAAAAAAATCATCTTTGAACTGAGGATCATCTAGATTTTCTCTTGTTTTCTAGGGTTTTAGAGTTTTACATTTTACTTTTAGGTCTGTGATCTGTTTTGAGTTAATTTGTATAAAAGGGTATAAGCTCTGTGGCTAGATTTAGTTTTTTTGCACATGGATGTCAAGTTGTTCCAGCACGATTTGTTGGAAAGACTATCTTTGCTCCATTTTATTGCCTTCGCTCCTTTGTTAAAGATTAGTTGACTATATTTATGTGGGTCTATTTCTGAACTCCATTCTGTTCCACTGATCTGTTTGTTCTTTTGCCAAGACCAGACTGTCCTGATTATTATTATAGCTTTATAGTAATTCTTGGAGTCAGGTAATGTCAATTCTTCAACATTGTTCTTCTTCAATATTATATTAGCTATTCTAGGTCTTTAGCCTCTTCATATAAACATTAGAATTAATTTGTCAATATTACAAAATAACTTACCAGAATCCCATCAGTTGTGATGTGAAGTATTTTCGTTCAATCCTATTCATTTTATATATTTTATTATAACTTTTTCTGAGAGTTCTGTGTTAAACCACTATACTAAATTACCAAGTGCTAATTTCATTGTGATATATTTATAGCATGTAGTCTGCTTGGTACTAATTTTTTATGGCTTTGCTATATGGCGTAGTTCAAGGGTAGTTTTTGTAAATGCTTTGTATGTGTTTGAAAAGAATGTAGAATATATGTTATCTAGCTGGGAACGGTGGCTCATCCCTGTAATCCCAGCTCTGGGAGGCTGAGGTGAGCAGATCACTTTGAGCTCAGGAATTTGAGACCACCTTGGTCAACATGGTGAAACCTCACCTCTACAAAAAAAATACAAAAGCTAGCCGGGTGTTGGTGGCTCATGCCTGTAGTCCCAGCTACTCAGGAGACTGAGGTGCTTGAGCCCGGGAAGCAGAGGTTGCAGTGAGTTGATATCAAGCCACCGCACTCCAATCTGGGTGACAGAGTAAGACCCTGTCTCAAAAAAAAAAAAAAAAAGTATGTTACCTTCTTATTGTATACATCCTTGTATATTTTGCCCAATAGATAAAGCTTTCACTTACTTTTCTTAAAATTTCTATAACCTTACTGAGTTTTACTTTGCCAGTCTCCCATGGATGAAAGAATTATTTGAAATCTCTGATTCCAATGATAGTTTTGTCAGTTTCTCCTTGTGTTTCTAAAAATTTTGACTTTATACGTTTTGAACTATGCTAAGTAGGTGTACTCATTTAGAATTTTTGAAATTACTCCTAGAAAATTGACTCTGTCTCACTGCTTAGCGATCTTCCTTGTGTAATGCATTTTACCTAAATGCCTGTTAGTCTGAATTTAACATACATACTCCAGCTACTTAGTTGTTATCCTCAGCATATCCTCAGCATAGTGAGGATATTATTTCGGTTCACTCTAAATGTAGTCATTAAAAAATTATAAGCAGGAGAGTTACATGATCAAGAGTTCTGCAAAGATGACATGGGCTTCTATATAGAAAATGGATTAGAAAATTGCAAACAGCTGGAGTAGGGAGGCTGCTGTGGGGCAGCGTGAGATGGTGTTGGCTTGGCTTCGGAGTGTTAACACCTGCCATAGAGATAAAGGGAAGTTCATCATATGTTTCTGAAGTAGAATTGAGAGATACGGATGATTATTGTTGAGGGTGATCTGAAAGAGTGTGTGGATGATGAAGCTTCAATTTCTATCTTGAGCAACCGGTTCCTTGGAATGATCATTTTTCAGCTTTGAGGTGCTCCAGAGGGGCCTGCTCCTAAATCCATTTTTGTACCTGTTTCAGTTATTTATTTTTCAAGAGTGTATTAAGAGTTGTTGCTGAAGAACAACTTTCATACTTGTTGCTTTAGAGAGGATTAAAATAAGGTTTATAATGTATGGGTCAGCTGTGGGGAAAAAAAAAAAACAAAACAAAACCAAAAACACTTTCTGTTATGGTCCATTCATTAATTCTTCAACTTTTTTTTTTCTTTGTTTTTTTTTAAATGACTCAGTATGTGCCTGGCACATGCCAGTTTCTGGGCTTCCAACCATGAATATGGTGGATATAATGTGTGCTTGTATGGGATTTACTAGTAAATACAGACCAGCACAAAGGCACTTCTCCATACAGTGTGGGAAAGCGTTGATTGGAGGTATGTGGTTCTGTGACACTACATAGTGGGATCGCCCAACCTAAATTTGGTTGGGGTTGGGGTTCTATTGTGAAGATTTTTCAGTGTAAAGGAAGCTTAAACTGAAAGAGAGAGACCTACAGATGATTAGAGGTAAACCAAAGGAGGGTTAAGAGTGGTGGAGAAAAAACATAGGCCAGGAGGAGGTCACGGCACAGTTGAGGAACTGAGGAAAGATTAATTGGATTTGAGAGTAGAGTGCTCAGAGAAATATACCTGTTGAAGGGAGGAGGAGCCCAAAGTATAATGAGACTTATAACCTAAGAAGGTATGTTTGTGAGGAGCTTTAGGAAAGAAATGGAGATGATGAGATTTGCATTTTAAGGAACTCTGAGTGCATATAAAAAGCACTGGATTGAGAAATAAAGTAGGACAACAGAATTAAGGGGCTGATGGTGATGGTGTCTTTAGCTGTGCCTAAGCTTGGCTGTAGACATGGGAAAAAAAAAGTAGATTCAGAGCATGTTTAGGAGGTAGATAAAATGAAGATTCAATTATTGAGTGTATGTGGGGTTGAACATAAGAAGGAAGTTAGAAATGATACCAAGAAAATCAGGTTTGGAAAATGAGATCTTTTAAGCCTGTTACAAAACAAAATTACAACAAATATAGTTTAAAGATCTAATTGGATTTTATTTGTAATTATAGAATTGGATAATACTTCATTCTATACAGTAGAACGAGTGTTCTAGTGAGCTGAGCAGAGAAGGTTGGCCTTATAGGCAGAAAAGAGCTGAAAAAAACAGAAACACAATTAAAAAAAAGGTTACTTTTGAATTACATACTCAATATTTAGTTAGATTTTTAGATGAACATACATCTTTTACTAATGGAATAATTAAGTTTTTAAAAATAGGAACATACAGTGATAAAGCTACAATAAAAGTTGCTCTTGAGTTTCAAGATTTCCTTTTACTAATTTATTGAGGATTTAATAAATTTATCAGCTAACTGCTCATTTAGAACTTTCTGCCTGGTCCTCTGGAAAATTGAAAAACCTGTACTGTGCTCTTAAAGAGTATATCTACTAGACAAACAGCAAATAATAGTGTTGTATTTAAATCTGTTCGATGTTCCTCCCTGGCTCTTTATCATGACTTTTCATTTTCAGTTATTTGTCAACTAGGTTTCATTATCAAATAATTTTAAGGAAATATCACAAATTCTGCATTCCCTGAGAAGTTTTATATTTGAGTATATTAAACAGTCACTTTTCTACTCTAAGTTCCATTTGACTTAATAAACTAATCGGATCACACTTTTTCTCAGAACTTTGTAGAAATTTAGTGTCGAGGTAATCCTTTTGCCATAGCGTCCCTGTTAATGACTCATTTGACTGGATTTTATTATTAAAGAGTTTATTTTGTGAAGGTCTTGTAGATGCTGCATTTCCTGACTTCTTGCATCTTTAAATGTATTTTCTTTTATGGTCAAAAGATATTTGGCCTTGTGAAATTCTTGGGTTGCACTTAGAAATCTATAGATGTTGCTCCTTTGTCTTCTGGCATTGAGTGTTCCTAATAGAAGGGTGAGACCAGTCTGACTTTTTTTCCCCCACGTAAGTGAATTGCTCTTTTCTGCCTGAACACCTGCAGAATTTTTTTTTTTTTTTTTTTTGTCTTGAAGTTCAGTGACTTAAGGATCATTCTGTAACAATTTTTCCTGGAACACTGTATGTTATTTCAGTCTGTTCTTCATGTTAGGGAAAGTTTATACTATTTTTACTTGAAATATTTTTCTATCCAATTTTTGGGTTCTTCAGGATCAGCAATTTTCAGGCTCTCTTTGTTCTTTGTGCCTCTTATCTTTTCTCCATTGAAAAAGAGTATTTGTCTTTCTCCTCTGTATTCTTTGGAATCAAGCCTTTCTTCTACATTATTAATTCAATTTTTAGCCATATTCCTTTATTTTTAATCATGTCTCTTCCTTTCCATGCTGTTTTCATTTTGTTTATGAGTACTGAATTGATAAATTGTTGGTATTTGGTATGTTTTATTGGCTTGGTGACATCTTTCTGTTGTCTTATCATTTCCTCTTTGAGCTCCTATTCGTTAATAATCACTTTTTGGAAATCCTGCAACATGAAGCCTTCTGCTTTTAGGCTGTGTAAATGTTAGGAGTGAGTGCTTTCTCCTCCTTTGCATGCTTGTTTTCTTCCTTCTCTTTCATTTCTTCTTTCTTTACTTCCTTTTTGCCCTGTGCTATGTTTACCTATTTTCCCTATTACTTTGTTTTACCTTGTCTTGCTGGGCAGATGTTCTATGTCCTGTGATACTGTGTTGGTTAATCTTTCTTTATACCTTTTCATACTATAGTTGAGACCTGTCCATTTTCTTTAGGGAGCTACACTTTGAGAATTGGTTATTGTATCTTCTGTTTTGCTGTAATTCAAGGTGAGGAGTGGAATTGGACTTATTCTGGAAAAGGACTGGGCTGGATTCTGTGCAAGTCTGTCAGAATGTCTTTGCCCTCTCTGTCTGTTTTGGTCATGTATGGACAATGATGCCTTTTCAAAGAGCCACTCAGACATACTGAACTTAGTATAAAAGCATGTAGACTGTTTCTTTACCTTTGAGCTAAATGGCAGGAAGCTACCTCTAAGGGAGATTGGTGGCATTTTGTCCCACACTGTGGCTTTCCTTTTTGTTGGTATGAGCCCTATTGCATAGATTCTTATTTATTAAATAACATAAGGTTTCTCCACAGGGTGATTATTTTAAGTAACTAAGATTACTTTGGTGCCCACAGGTGCATCTGCAGTGTTAAATGACGAAGTTATTTTACGCATTTCCTGGGGCAAAACATATTCAGAAAGCTAAATGGGTTTTACATTTCTGCTTTTTGTATATTGCTGTTGCACCATTTCCTTTTGCCAATATAGAAACAACTTACTACAAATTGCATATCATTTAAAATTATCCCCTCATTAGGCTTTGCGATTTTCTGTCATTCTTGGTGTTTCAGTTTAAAATGATGAAATGTTTATATGATACGTACATATGCTTCATGAAACCATCATGTCCAGTACCTTGTAGAAACGTGTTCTTTATTGTATTTGTCTCATGGCAGGGGATGATGCTTTTTTGGTACTGATATAAATCCAGCTCTCATGTGGGCAAAACACACACAATCTTGAGTGTGCTTCTGGTGATTCATTAAGTCTTTAGAGTGCAGAAGGGCAGCAGTGGGTCATGCTGGGGCAAGATTTCAGCCAGGAGTCTGTCACCTTGTATCGATCTGCCGGTTATTTGTTTCATTTATGTTTGAAGTTGCTCCACTGTAGCTGTGATTACTGCGAATTCCATCTGAGGCATGCTAGATGATAAAAATAAACTGAAATTTATGGTTTATAAGAAACTCAGAATCAACCTTCACATCCGGCTTAGGATGTTTCTGTTTAAATGCAATTGGTGTCATACTCAATACTACCCAGATGTCTCATAAGCAAATTACTCATAATATGTATTAAAGACGGACTATATGTGCCTGAGTAACCACCACACTGTTATAAACTATTATTCAATTGTATTGATAATTTTATGAATTGAATTAATTATAGGGAGTTGAACTTTGAAGATTGTTTTAAAGACATTCTTTAATGGAACATTTACAGTGAAAACGTATTAGGATAATGGGGAAAGTTTCAGTTGTTGTTGACGTTTGCTATTGTCAGTGTTTCTTTATTCTGATAAATCAAAACTCATAATGTTGGTCTTTAAATTCTTTGTCTGTGGTTTAAATCATTTAACAAGTTGCTGTGATTTTACATACTCATGGATATTATGTTTTTTCCTCCCTTTACTCAAAGCATTTCAGAATTTTAAGGTTTTCTTTGGCATTGGTTATAAGTTGGCATTTCTTTTCCTGAGCATCATTTTATATCATTTGGTTTGATTTAATGAACACTTAATAATTCTGTAGCATCAAAAGTCTTATTTGGTCAGTGTAATTGTACAACTGGTTAATTTGTGAGTAGAAAACAATACTATTTAAAACCCTTGCCTTATGCGTCATCTGGTGAATTCACTTAAAAAAATCTATTAGCTTTCTTGATAAATGAAATGGGGTCTTGCTATGTTGCCCAGGTGGTCTTGAACTTCTGGTCACAAATGATCCTTCTGCCTTAGCCTCCCAAAGTGGTGGGATTATAGGCAGGAGCCATTGTGCCGGGCCTATTAGCTCTATTTATTCATAGTTCATATCACTATTGTGAACGTAGTATTTTCATTGACGTCAGTAGCTGAACATAAGTTCTCTTGATGGTGATGAAATTAGTTACTCTTAAGATGGAGTTTCCTTGTTTTGTGCCTCAGGAGAAATATCCACCATGCTTGTTTTTTAAATCAGGGACTTCCATAGTATCAACTTTATAGTTTAGGGTTTGGTAACTTTTCCTGTCTTAAAAGATACTGTCATGAAGGTGTACTTAAATTGGAGAGGGGTGATATAGCCCAAATAAATTATATATCCATTACATTGTTGCCTAAGAACAGGGATCAGTTGTTCTGTCTTTTACAGTGTATTACTGTGCCTACATTAGAGGCTGGCAGTATGTCAGGAGCTCTGTCTGGGGTTTGGTTATGTAGTTTATTTTGTGAAGGAAGTTAATGTATTTGGATTCCATTATGATTGTCGCCAAACCATTATCCTCAGTGTAAAAACCCTTAAATGTGTTTGCAATTGCTTATTAAAAGTATCTGGCAAGAAGAGTTTAATTTATAATTCCTAACTTCTTGATTCCTTGTTTGATTGCATTTTTTTGGCGGAGCCATGTTTATCAATATATTTTTTTAATTAACACAGTTTTTTGTCCCTTGCCAAGTTTGAGTAACTTTCTTATTTTGGGGTGCTTACAATTTTTTAACCCTTGAAGTTCCTTAAAAGTGTAACTTTGAAAACTACTGACAACTTTTCTGTTTTTCAGAGATGCCTTCCCTCAGTCAATGTTAACTTTTTTTTTCTGCAGCTGATGCAATTTTGTTTAAAAACATTCCCCACCCTTCTGCTGCTTTGAGCCCTTGCTTTAACCCATTAAAAATGGGTACTTTTGAAGCATCTGCACTGAAAAATGCTTTCCAAAGAAAACATTTGTTAGAACACACAAACGATTTATTTGGGTATATTGAAGAGCCTAAACATTTGATTCAGCTGCCAGTATGTGCTTTGCTGGCTAATGTTTCTTCAGCATTTCCACATTTTCATAGGCTAGCGGCCAAGTTGTCCGACAGTCTGGTACCTCTTGGGGGTGGAAGTGGGTGTGTATATGTGGAGCTGGTAGCACTGGCATGCTCCTGTATGTCGCCAGTTGGCATATGGTAGAACTGGCAGAAGCTGGCCCCGCCAACCTGGAAGCATATAGATACTAACAAGCTTCTTCAGCCCGCCCAAAATGGCTCAAAGAAGCTCACTCAGATCGTCTGTGACACTGATCTCAGGAAGTCAGAACTCTTAGAGCAGTTTTCTCAGTTATGTTGGATCTGAGGTAATCAAGACAGTACATCTGAACTTGAGTATGCCATTTTTGTACTAAGACATATTATGATTTAAAAAACCAGCACCAGTTCTTGTACAATGCTTTATGATTCATAAAGTGCATTGCCACGTGTCTTGTCATTAGGTTAATAATAAAAAAAACAAGTAGATTATAGTATCTCCATTTTTAGAGATAAGAAATTGGTCACACAAGCAGGAAATGTTGGTGCCATGGTTTAAATCCTCCCTCTTATCAGATTCTACCCTCTGTTTTCTCACTCTGCCACACTGGAAATAAAGCATGAACTATGTAAGATGGACTGACCTAGTTTGATACAAAATTGCACCAGCTATGTATCAAATTAAGGACCTGTAACTCTGCTTGTACCACTGGCATGAGGAGGTCCAACAACAACAAGCCTTTGTTGAACCTAACTAAGCACTGTGGGATTTGTCAGGTTTTGGTTAGATGAAGTCTAAAATTATGAGGAGGTCTCTATGTTAAGAACAAAAGATGGGTAGGTCAAGAGGCTTGTTTGTATATATCTAGCAGGCAGACATAATACATTTTCTCTCTCTCTGTACTTCATTAAGAGGAAGGTTTGATGGTAGCCCTATGAAGAAGATTTTGAGATGGACTTGGCCTGTTGTTAAGTGAGAGCTGTGGAAGTACTGCTTCTTCCATGTATGTCCTGAATGCTTATTGTAGTTGTGCATGGTGCCAAGCAGTATCCCAGGGACTGGGGAGACAGAGGTAAGTGTTATATAGGGCTCCTCCCTGTGGAGTTCTTAATCTAGTGGAAAATCTGAACACGGTAAGAGGAAATGACTCTTCAGCTTGGCAGAAGTGGAGGAGTCTTTGCAGACCCGTACTTGAATGAGGGCTTGAAGGATGCTAAGGAGTTCTGTCATTAAAGAAGGAGTTTATCCTTTCCAAGGTAAACTTGTTGTAGGCATGTCCGAAAGTGAAGAAGGAAAGAAGTGTAAAAAATCCCAGTGGTATACACTGTTGAGGGAAGTAGAGGATAACTTAGAAGCTTACCTGGGGCCTGTTTGCCAGCATTCCTTTTGGATATGGGATAAATGGGAGGGAAATGTAGATAACTCCCAGCCCCATGGGCTTTATAACCCCTTTCTCTACTTTTATAGTCACATGTTCACTTCACTCCAGGCAGTATAAACTTTGATTATCCAGTCATTACCTAGGATTGGCTGCTTTAGAACCTCCAAAAAGGTAGCTTTTGTATTCTGACCCCTCAGTAATTATAGATTCATATTTCTTGGATATTCTTCCCTCCTAATGCAGCACCCACCCAGTATGCCCTTGAATTAGTATTCCTCCCACTTCAATATAGCAGAAGAATTTTAGAATAATTGCTGTAGGTTTTTTTTTTTTTTTTTTAAACTATGGGGTAAGGGAGAGAGATGTGAGATGAGGAGGCAATATAAACTTTCTTAGACACTTTATGGGACATCCAAACAGAGGTTATGATAAGGAATAGAGATCCAGAACTCAGGGGAGAGCTGGGAACTGGAGATGGATGATCTGTGTAGAGCTAGAAGTATAGCTGTGAGCATGACTTGGACTTCAGGCTGAACGTGTCGAGGGAGAAGAGATGTGGTTTTTAAAGTTCCTGATGATGATACTAATAGACAAATCATGTGTTAGGGACTCTAGAAAATAAAAGATGAATTGATTCTCTTTCCTTGTGGAATTTACAGAAATATTCTTTACATTTCTACTGTGTCTTATGTTTTCACAGGCATCATCTTTTAGAAAACTTTCTTAAGTAGTCAGTGTCATTGAAACCATTCAGTAAGTCAAAGTCCCAAGATGAGAGTATTCATTTTGCAGTTTGCTGACATGCATAGATGATGACAAAAGATGTACATGTTATCTTCTTAGGTGGCTTGAAATAAAGCTGTTATCAAATAATGTTTTGCCTTGAGAATAATAGGTAAAATAGAAGCATATGGAAATATAGTGAAGTATCATGCATAGAATCATAGTTATCCAGAAATCATAGCTGTCTGAGACCCCACCAGTGACTACAAAGTATACAAGTAAGGCCTCTGAGAAGACCAATAGATGTCATAAGATATTTCTGCTTCACTTACAAGAGAGCATGTTGTGTGCTTATATTTCTATTTTATTTTACTTCCTATGCAAATTTAGCCGACTTATTTTTCTCATTTCAAAGTCTACAACAGATGAGAAGCAGCAAATGTGAGTTAAGCATCTGAGCAAAGAAAGGACCTTGAGAGATAGTTGAACTTCCTCATTTGACTTGGGCCCAAAGATGTTAAGTGACTTACCCAGGATCATTGAGCTAGAAATAATAACCTAAATTGACTTTACTCTAAGTTCAGTGTTCTTTCTGTTTCACCATAGGGCAGAAGGAGCATCTATAAAAAGAACATGACCATATTGAGAAGTAGTAGCCTGACAGACTCTAATATGCAGATACAAGAACTCGAGAAGCACAGCAGTTTCAGGTCATTGAGCGTGGATGCACTTCAGTGGGCCCTGAAGTTATCTCAGTATGCAGCATTGCATCGTCACTGGTGTTCATAACTATTAGTCTGAGTCATCAGGAAAAATTTAACGTATGTCCGTTGCCCTCTATGTAGAAGATATTAGGAATATTTCCATCCCAAGTACTTAGTATTTTGTCTTTTAAATTTGCAATTAAAAGAGGGAACCCCTCACCCATCCAGAAAACAAAACTCTTCAGAACACAATATTCCTAAGAATGCTGTGTAAGTGAGGCTTATTGATGAAGAGACAGACCTACCTTATGACCGGATGACTGTTCTGTGAAAATGGCAGATGTTTGGTACCGAGAATAATATACCTTAAGGGTTGTACAGTGTTATCTATATCAGATGCCTTGCTTACAAAGGTGATGGCATGGACTCCTCCTTGGCAGAAGGATGAGAGTCTCAGCAGGAGTGGTATTTCTTTTTTAAAATCTTGACTTTGTCTTGAAACTGGGTCCCTTAGACTCTCATTTACACATCATCCACCGTATTCTTCTGGCTTTGAAGAGCACCATGCATTATTTGTTTTGTGACCATGTATTCCAGCCTTGGCAGGCTCCTTCACCTTGGCATTTCTGTGCCTCTCTGCACTGATTCAAACTCATTTTTCTCAGTTTTGGTAACCGGTGCAAACCTATTTTAACTGATCATTCTTGGTTAAACCCCTCTGATGCTCAGACTCCCCATCTTCTGTGAACTCTTTCTCGTGGGCCAAGAAAACGGATTCCCAAGTCAAAGATGCATTTAATTGTGGATTTGGGAAGTGTGACATTTGCATTCATAGGAAGGTATTAGAAAACAAAATTAGAGGCCTTTTTAAAGCAAAGGAGCTTGTCAGAAGTGAGTATTTTTAATTGTCCTTAAGCATATCCTGGAAGTTATTTTGGTTACTGTTCATAACATTTTTAGTTATAAAATTTACAGGTCAATATGCATATCATTTTACATTTTCTTTTTCTTAGTCTGGGATATTTAAGTGACTGAAATTAATTATATTTTTTCTTTAACATGGACAAGTCAGTTAGCTAGAAGTAAGTTGCATGTTACAGAATATTAACTAACATTTGACAGTGTTTCCTGAGTAAAGTGCTGGCACATTACTGGGCATATAAATTCAGTGTCGTTTGGTTTTGTTGCTGGGTGGAAGACTTTAGGGTTGCTGTTTCTTGAACAGGAGAAAGGATTGTGGAGGACTAGGCGCAAATGTAAGGAATTGACTACTTTGTGTTTCAGTGAGTGAAAATTGAATTTTGGCTGAGTCTTTTTGCACATGAAACTGCAAGAGGCCACAGAGGTCAGGACTGCATTCAAGCTGTCCTCAAATGAGACTTGGCTACCCTTTTCTTACAAATCCCCGAGGAACAGAGATTTCATGACCAATGTTGGCTGCACATTTCAGGGCCTCACAGTCACACTTGTTCCTAATCCTTCTCTTTCAGATACTTTCTATTTGGCATCTTTCTTTTTCTTTCTTTAAGCTTTTACTTTTTTTTTCTTTTAGTTTTTCTTTATCAAAACTATACATGTTCATTATAGACTCATTAGAGAAACATCAGAAAACAAAGAGAAAAGTAAAGCTGCCATAATTTTAACTGCACTCGGAATAATGAAGTAACTTCATTTAGTTTATCTGTATTTTGATTTTGATACTTAAGAATGACATGCGCAAGCTTGTATTATATAGTGGGCACATTTCTACATCTTTCAAAATTATCATTTGTGATTTTTATGTTTCTGTGATAACTTATTTAACCAGCATCCAATTTGGTGGCAGTTAGCTTGCTTCCAAGATTTAGTAATTACAAACAGCAGGGAAATTAATACTCTTTTGCACATCCTTAATTATTACCTTAGGATAAATTCCAAGAGTTACAATTGCTAGATTGAAAGGTACATGCATTTTGATGGCTTTTGATATTTTCTGCCAAATTGCCCTGCAGTTTACAGCCCCACCTACTAGAGTATTAGAGTGGCCTGTTCTTAATTTAATTTACATAGCAGTACATCACAAGAACTTTGAAAAGAAAGCTCATTGGTGTGAAATAGTCATTTCCTAGCTTGAAGAGCATGTTATAATAGGGGCTTAATAACTTCTACAGAGATTCCAGTCATCTTATGCCTTTTGGTGAGAGTGGGAGATTTTAATATACTTATTTGCTTCTGGAAAGGGAAAGATGAAAGGTGGAAAGGGGAGCAGGAGTTTTGGAGCAATGTGCAGTTATGTGCATGAATGTTGTCTGCATCTGCCTTTGGGATGCTAAGTCAGCCTTCACGTTATCCCTGCATGGACCACGCAGAAGCGGATGGATCGTAAACAGCCATGTAGATACAAGCACAAGGCCTCTGACTGGGTGACAGCCAGATTCCCCACCCATCAGATCTGCTTGGCCTATACATCCCATCACTGTAGAGGACTGTACAGAGGTAATTAGAGGCTGGAATCCTTGTATGTATTAGTTAGGTTCGATGGAAGAATGAAGAAATGAGCCATCAAAATAAAGTGCTTTTAGAATAAAATATTTCTTATGGAGACTTGACATTAAAATATTGTGCCCTAAAGTCTTTTCATCTGAAATACTTTCATCTGAAATATTTGGCAAACTTACTGTCATGGGATAATGTACTTTTAATGGTGGCAGCATTGACCTATTAAAGTATAAAGATTTTGATGGTGCTTCAGTTCTCAGCACTATTTTTTTTTTTTGCTGTTGGTGGTAGTTTTGTTTGTAAAGTAGCCATGTTCAGGGCATTGGATCCTAAGGTAAAGGCTTTTGACTGTTAGGGTATCTGGAGTCATATTGATCCCTCACAGATGCGTTACAAGTGTACCTGAGATGTGCATCCCTACCCCTTGGGACTGCCTGCCAAGGCCAAGTTAAACTGCTTACCCCAGTGTGCAATAGAGCTGCTACCTTTTTTGCATGCTCCATAGTGTGAAAATAATTGGGAAGCACTGCTTACAGTCCTGTTTTGTCTTTGGCTTCCTTGGAATATCATAGGCTAGGTTCATATCAACCCTAATGTCAGATTCTCTTTAATGTGCCTCCTACAATTCATTCTGGTATGTGTTTTGTTTTTTAAGTAAAGACCAAGTCTCACTGTGTTACCCATTCCAGTCTTGAACACTGGGGCTCAAGCAATCTTCCCACCTCAGTCTCCCAAAGTGCTGGGATTTATAGGCATGAGCCACCATGTCCAGCCTCTGATACCTTTTTGAGAGAATTGGGGGGTCCAGAAAGCTTTCGGGTATACACTCAAACTAGGCTGACGTAAGATTTTTTTTTTTTTTTTTTAAAGTAGAGACAGGGTTTCACCGTGTTAGCCAGGATGGTCTCGATCTCCTGACCTCATAATCCGCCCACCTCGGCCTCCCAAAGTGCTGGAATTACAGACATGAACCACCATGCCCAGCTGACCTAAGATTCTTATAGAGTGTTTCTGAATTTGAGCAATGGTTTTGCTATTGTCAATGTCCAATAACCTGGAAAAAAGACCTAGGCAGGCTGTTTTGAGCTTCGGTCTTCTGTGAGCTATTCTGTAAACAGTGGGAGATGCAAAGATCAATGAGTTGTGGGTAGGAGCCAGTAAGATGCTCACTGTTGCATGGACCTAGCATCCGTGGCTGTAGTTGGTGTGGATATGAGAAAGTACAGGGTACCTGGATTTTCTCTTACTAGTTATACTGTCACACAGATTACTTTTCCATTGTCCACTGTTTGGATGGAAGATCATGAATGGTATAAAATTAGACATTTGTAACAATACTTCAGAAGGGATCTGTCAGTACTTTCAAGTTAACTTCCCCATTTGTTGATTTTGTTTGTAATAAATTGTAAAAACAAATGCATGAGTTGAACCTCAGAGACATTTCTTGCTTAAGTTCCACTTCATAATCCCATAGTGCTAGGTTTTCTTCCCATCTATTATTGAGGGGAAGAATCTTTTTACCAGTTCTTTTGGGTGTTTGCATTTCTGAACCAATCTATCAGACCTTAGCATCCAAGCTGTACATGATTTCTTATTTGAAATTATTAGCTTGCAGAAATATAAACAGAATGTTTTTTCAAGTAATTAGATTTAGATAAGTATTTCTGCTTCTCCTTGACAACTTATTTTCTATGTCAAAATATTAAGATTTGCTGAAGTGAGTATTGAAAATGCAAAATTTACCATTGGCATTATTAGTGTCATACAAGTACTAAATTATATATAAAACTTTTCCATATAGAAAATTTGAATTATTTTTCCAAAAACTTTTTAATTTAAAAGGTAATTGATATAAACAGATGTTCCAAAAGCATTGTTGAATGACTTGTCCTAGTTGTTAGAAGTAGTAAAACCTAAAACCATTTTTTAACATTATGTAATCCATTCTAAAATTGAAAATAAATAGAAAAGTTAAGGTTAGTTGAGGCAAAGTGTTGTGTCTCAATGCCTGCAATTGCTTTTCCCACAGGATGTTTTTCAGGGACATACAAATAATTCCAAGTTATAAACATGCACGTGTGTGTGTGTGTGTGTTTATAAATGACTCTCTTATACTTTATGACTGTTAACCTGTATAGGAACTTTGGTTTTTTTATCCCAATAGAACACACATATTCTTACATCTTCTGGCACAAAATGACTATGCTTTATTTAATTGTATTTTAATCTTTTATTTAAGAAGTATGCCAGGTAGCAATTTTCTTTACTGCTAGGGAAAAAATGATTAAATGCAGAATGATATATTTGGCCATGTTGCCTGGTATTTCAAATTATTAACCAATCCCTTGTATTAGTGTTGACAAAATGCTAAAAGTTAATGTGGGGTAATGGAATTATGTTTCAATCTCTGTTACAAGTATGCTTAAGTAATATAAAATTGTGTGAGAGAATGGTCTGTTTCTTCAAAACTCTTGAGAATAGCACCTTGCTACTTTTTTATAATGTTATAGACTTGGCAATAGTGGTTACTTTTAGACACTAGTGTTTTTACATATGTCTAGATATTAATTATAGTATCCCTGAAGTGAATTAGGAAATGCATTATCGAATTGTCTCATTTATTTTTAACCGCTTTTTTTGGAGACCATTGTACAGAGTATATTCTTTCTGTTTTTGAATTTTAAAAAGTAGTTGTGATGAAACTTGCAAAGAGATTTTTTAAATATACTTTATTTTTAGAATTTTGAATTCACAGCAAAATTGAGCAGAAAGTACAGAGAGTTCCCATCTACCCCTCATCCCTACACATACACAACGTCCTTGAAAATTTCAGCATCCTGCACCACAGTGGTACATTTGTTACAATGGATGAACCTATATTGACACATCATTGTGATTCAAAGTCCATACTCTACAATAGGACTTACTCTTTGTGTACATTCTGTGGGTTTTGACAGGTGCATAATGATGTGTATTCACTATCATAGTCTCATAAAAATAATTTTATTGTCCTTGAAATCCTCTATGCCCTTCCTGTTTTATCTTTTTCTTCCCCTTAAGACCTGGCAACTACTGATCATTTTACTGTGTCGATAGTTTTGCCTTTTCCAAAATGCCATAGAGTTGGAATCATATAGGATATACCCTTTTCAGGTGGGCTTTTTCTTTTTTTTTTCCACTCAGCAATATGCATGTAAGGTTCCTCCATGTCCTTTCATGGCTCGATAACTAATTTCTTTCTAGTGCTGATTAATTGTCTGATGTACCACAGTTTATCCATTCACCTACTGAAGGACATTTTGATTGCTTCCAAGTTTTGGGGATTATGAATAATGGTGCTATAAATGTTGCATGGACATAAGTTTTCGTTCATTTGAGTAAATTCCAAAGAGAGTGACAGTGTGATCTTATGGTAAGAATATATTTAGTTTTGGAAGAAGCTAATAAACTGTTGTCCAAAGTGGCTGCCCATTTTGCATTTCTACCAGAAATGAGAGTTCCTGTTGCTCCACATCCTCCCCAACATTTGCTGATGTTCGTTTTTGGATTTTGGCCATTCTAATAGTTGTGTAATGGTATCTCATTGTTTTAATTTGCAATTCCCTAATGATGTATGGTGTTGAACATCTTTTTCTATGCTAACTTGCCATCTTTGTCTTATTTGATAAGGTGTCTATTCAGGTCTTTTGCCCTAAAGTCTCATTGTAATACACACTCCTTAAGTTTTATTAAATTTAGGTAAGATTGCAGATTTTACTGTACACATGTCAAGAACCTCCAGTGACTTGGTCCCCCTGGAGTTTTTAACTCCCAGAGCTGTCCACTCTGAGTCCATAGCAATCCATCAATTACAATTCGGGATTTCCAGCCTGAATACTTGTTCTCACAGAGTTTTCTTCCCTGTTAAGTTCTGTTTCTCTGTGTCTTCCTATCTTTGTCTCCAATTTTGGGACAGTATTTGCCCTTGACTTCTCTAACAGATCTGAGAAGAGTTGTTGATTTTTTCAGTTTATTCAGCTTCTCACTTGTTAGGATGGAGTGGCTACTTCTAAGCTTCTTACATGCTAGGCAGGAAACTGGAAAGATTTTTTTAAGAAAATACCCAGAGGATATTTTTGGTTCTTCCAAAAATGCATTGTTAGTTAGAACGCAGTCCTCTTTGTAGTAACTCTCTAAGAATTTTCTCAAAAAACATTTCCAATATTGTTATATAATCTAAGAATGCAGCTATCATAATTAAAGGCTCAAAGGAAGGCAGAGTCTAATTGTTGTAATTATAAGATAGTATATTTTATTCAAAAATCTGACAAGTGTAAATCTTTTTGCTCCTGTGTACTTTCCCCAGACAGAACCAGAAAAGATTTATTTCCCCTATGAGTGAGATCTTTAAAAGTACACTCACTGGCTACTCCCTGAAGTTAAAAAAAAAAAAAAAAAGTATTTGGCACATAATTTCTTTTTTAAGGATGCTAAATACTTACCACAAGGCAGTAGTGTAATGTGTCCATTTGTCTATTGTCAAGGAACTCCCTAGAACATAAAATACATTATATCATTCTCAGATGAGTTAACAGTATAATATAGATCTCTGCATAATGAAAATATTCACAAAGGTGTTGATAGCGCACTTCAAGCTGTATAACAGATTCAGCATATCAATTACAAATATAACTTAGTACATTGTTTCAGTTTCAGCTGCATATTTTTAAGGTTTGTATTAGTTAAATTGTAATGTAACATGAGTATACATGGAAGAGTGTGTATGTGTCTGCATGTATGTGCATGTTGCTGGTTAGAGAAACAATGACTCTCTTACACTTTATGATTGCTAACCTATATAGGAACTTGTTTTTTTTTCTAATCCCAACCATCGACTTTTTTTTTTTTTTTTTTTTTAGCCCACTTGACTCTTTTTTTTTGCCTCACATTTTGAATTGTCAAGCATTTCTTTTAATTGTATAGATAACATTTACAATTATTTTAAAAAGTGAGAAAACATGTCAGAGCAAGTGAAAAATCTCACTCCATGTTCTGTCAGCTCCAGTTTTGAGTGTTTGTCATTTTAGCATGCTTTTTCTGTTCCATATGCATTATTTTTAAAGTTATAAGAACATACTGTTTTTTTTTTCCACTTCTTTGTGATCAGTCATTTATATCAAGACGAAGAGCTACATATTTAGTGTATAAATATTCGGTGGTTTGAATGTCTCATAATCTATTCATTTAGTTCTCAATTATTTGACATTAGATTAATTTCAACTATTATTTTTAATACTGGAAGCAGGTTGGTTGTTCAGTCACTTTTTGAGACTCACATTGGCTATGAATATTGTTATTTTTCCAGGATGCCAGCAGGCCTTGATGTTTCTCCTCCATTTGTGTATCTCCAGCTTTCTTCAGGGAGTTTCATATGGTTTCAAGTTAATGGTAAAAGAAAAAAACTTGCATTTTGCAGTATTTGAGAATGTTCATCCTGCAGTTTTATACTTTCAAAAGGTGGTGATGATTTGCCATCATCTGATCTTTCAGACTAAACTATTAGAAGCAAAATGAAGTTTTATTATGCATTGCCCTTTTAAAATCTAGAAGCAATATCTTTGTTTTTAGATAGCATTTACCTGATAATGTGTTGAAAAATAAGGTTCTCAAAATGTCTCTTTATAGTTGCTTGAAATAACCATAATGGGAATCACTTAATATGTAAATATATTACATGAGATATATAATTATACATATATAGTACATTACCATATATATGTACTACATTTAAACACATCTAATCATATATAATACTTTTAACTGATTTGTAAGTCACTTATCCTTATCTACTAGTAGACATCATGATTTTTCTTTTAATATATCTAATATAAATAATATATATATTTAATATAAAATACAGTCATATTTTCTAAGGCTTCCTTATGACCTTACATTTTATCTAGCATCAACAATTGCTCAGATTTTCCTCTGCTGCTGGTTAAATTAGTTAATTTAACCAGTAGATACAGAGGAACGATTTCCCTCTGTCCCAAAATGTCTTTGGTGGTGGGATGGAAGAAAATACCATTATATATGGGACAGTGACAATTGGAATAGAGAGAAAAGGCTGGCTGTGACTGGCCAAGGATTGTAGTAACAAGTTTTAAGTGGGGTAGCAAGGAAAAAGTTGCTAGCCTGAGAAACAGGGTTGTGTCAATGATGATGTCATTCCTTGATGGAAAATTTGTGATGCCGAGCAAGATCTGTCTTTCTTGCCTGCAGTTTTTTTTTTTTGGAAGGGGTGTGGAGGTCAGAGATACTGAATTTGGTTTGGATTTGTTAATTGTGCCATCCCCATGGAATGTCCAGTTGGAGATGTTAAGGGGTCCGTTAGAATATAGTTCTGGGTCTTCAGGGATAAAGAGGCCAGTGCTAAAGATACAAAGTTAGGTTTTAGCAATTAGTTGCTGAAGTCTGCCTAGCAGATGAGTTCACGTTCGTGTTTTCCAGTGGGGGCACACCTGAGATTATGGATAGAGAAGTTCGTTGTTTGGGACTGACTCATACGCTATGGACTTTTAACATCTCTAGCATCTGGGCAGTAAAGGAAAGTGGCATTCTTTCAATTTTGTGACGTTCAAAACTTCCCACTCCCCACCACCTTTCAATTTCCAGAAAGACTGGGTGGAAGCTACAGGTAAGATCATGGTACCAATTCAGTGTGAGAGCCACTGACATGATAGTAGTGTAGAACAGCTTTGTCCAAGAAATATAGAATACAATCCACATATGTAATCTTCAGTATTCTAGTAGACACTAAAGGAAGTTATGATTTTTGTTTTGTAGTAGGCATTTTACAAGTTTAAACAAAAAAATGGGTGGGCACGGTGGCTCATGCCTGTAATTCCAGCACTTTGGAAGGCTCAGGCGGGCAGACCACCTTAGGTCAGGAGTTCGAGACCAGCCTGGTCAACATGGTGAAACCCTGTCTCTACTAAATATACAAAAATTAGCCAGGCATGGTGGTGTGTGCCTGTATACCAGCTACTCTGGATGTTGAGGCAGTAGAATCACTTGAACCCAGGAGGCGGAGGCTGCAGTGAGCTGAGATCGCACCACTGCACTCCAACCTGGGCAACAGAGTGAGACTCTGTCTCAAAAGATAAAAAAAAAAGTTAAAAAAAATTAGCTTAACCCAGTGTAATCAAAATACCATTCAACATGTAATTAATTCAAAAATTACGAGACATTCTAAATTGTATTTTTCATACTAAGTCTTCAAAATCCAATATGCTTTTTGCATACATCTAAATTTGGACTAGTCATGTCTCAGCTGCTCAGTAGTGGTAGCAAGTGGCTACCCAGACAGCACAGATATAGACGGTGCAACAAAACTGCATGTGCAGAAAGAAGTGAATTTGTGGTTTCATTTTCTGCATATCTCCTATCTTCTAAAACCAATTCCTTCTTTTATTCCTATGAATCAACAGTAAGATCTTCTAGAAAGGATCCAATGTTCAAACTTGTGCTTCTTGCCCTGCTACCCAGCATATCTTTTAGTTTTTTATAAGGAACACCCTTCCCCCTTTTCTTTAGCAATTGATTTACATAACTTGTGATCATTTTTATTATTTTTCACAGGAACTAGATGGAACAACCACAAGGATATATTAGATTTTATGTTACTTTTTTCTAACAAAATTAATGAAATATAATCAGGTTTATATTTCAGTTCATATTGTGAAATATTTTGTTCTTGATATAGGGGTCAGTCTTTGTTTTTGTGAAGGAATGCAAATTCTAAAGATTTCATCCGGCCAATCTGATGTAGAGCCAAGAATAAAAACTCTGTCTTCTAGTTCCCTGTTGAAAGTTAAATCACCATATTAATTTGGGTAATTGTAGTTTCTTACTTTGGAGACTTCTGAGGCTAATTTAGTAGCTCCTCATTGGCCATGTCTAAGAATGGGGACAGAAAGCTTTCCTTAGTTGCTATATTAATATTGAAATCTTCAGGTTTGTTTCAATTTCCATTGCTTGAACTAATAAGCAAATTAGCAGCCCCTTTCTGGGATCTTTGCACTTATTTGTTGGAAAAACTTGGATATGCAGAAAGGATAGAAAGAATTTAAGGAAAATAATAAAATTATCTTTTAAAATATTGCTAATGTCCCAGCAGATATATTCTAAAGCAAATTATAGTATGATTTTATATCAGGTGTTATTTTCTTTTAATATTGAGGTATGATTTTATTGGGAAGTATAATTCAACATAAAATTAAGATTCCTTCCTTCCCCCTTCCCTTCCCTTCCCCTTGCCTTCCCCTTCCCTTCCCCTTCCCTTCCCTTCTCCTTTCCTTTCTCCTTTCCTTTCCTTTTCTTCCTCCATCCCTCCCCTACTTCCCTCCCTTCCCTCCCTTCCCTCCCTTCCCTCCCTTCTCTCCTTTCCCTCCCTTCTCTCCCTTCCCTCCCTTCCCTCCCTTCCCTCACTTCCCTCCCTCCCTTCCTTCCCTTCCTTTCCTTCCTTTCTTTCACAGGGCCTCCCTCTGTTAGCCAGGCTGGAGTGCAGTGGAACAATTACGGGTCATAGCATCCACCTCCCAGGCTCAAGTGATCATTTCACTTCAGCCTAATTAGCTGGGACTATAGGTGCACACCACCATGCCCGTCTGTCTAGTTTTTTTAATTGTTATTTTTTATAGAGATGAGGTCTTGCTATGTTGCCAGGGGTGGTCTGAAACTCCTGGGCTCAAGCAATCCTCCTGCCTTGGCCTCTCAAAGTGCTGGGATTACAGATGTGACCCAGCATGCCTGGCCAAAAGTAAGGTTCTTTTCTAATGAGTTCATAGAATCAGTAATTACAAAATAGTGGTTCTGAATTGGGCTGCTTTACTCCCTCTCCTCCGCAACATTTGGCAATTTCTGAAGGCATTTTTGATGGTTAAAACTGAGGAGATGTTTCAGGGATGTAGTGGCAGAAGCCAAGGATGCTGCTGAGCATCCTGCAATGTACAGGACAGCCCCGGCAACAAAGACTTATCTGGTGTAAATGTACGTAGTGCAGATGTTAGGAAGCCCTGGTCTAAAAGAATATCTGAGTTACAACAATGGACTTCCTCAAATGTACTCTCTCTATTGGCAACATTTGTTTTAGCCATATTCAGCATCAAATAGCAAAAGAGGGTAATAGAAAGTTCCTGGGTATAGTAAGTTATTCAGTTATTCAAAATTATACTGTTTCTATTTTTATGGGTCATGCTTATTAAGAGGCTGGCAGGAAGTAACAAGGCCTGAGTAAATGCTGTGCAGTTATATAATTCCTTAATTTGAAAGTATATTCCAAATTTTTGTTGAATGAATTTTGTTTCCTTTATGACTTTATTGTGGGACGTTTTAGAATTGGAGAAATACTCCAGAAAGGAAAAAAGAATGCTGGATTTAATTTATTTATGTACACACCTGCACATCCTACGGAAATTCCAAGAAGAGACAAGCATGGTTAGTAAAATGTGGAAAAGCAGGTGAGGAAAGAACATCGTCAAGGTGATGACAGGAACATGTGTAATGGCATAGAGGTGTTGGTATTGCTGACTTCATATTGCCCTAAATGCAAGCTAATTTTGAAATTTAGCAACTTATTTCTTATGTAGTTCTTTTGATTTCCTCAAGTAATTTTGAAAGTTTTCCAGGGTTCAAATTACAGGCCACTTTGTAGATAACTTCTCCAGTAATCTGTTTGTTAAATATGTTCGGTAATAAACGTCTTTCTCTTAAACAGTATATTTCTGGATAATCACATAAAGGAGAACCAGTAAAACTTTTTATTTAGCACTGTGTCAAATATAGAATTTGCTTGGTAGGAAGCACTATCAGACCCTTCATGGTTGTCTTTAGTAGTCAGAAAACATTAGATGTCCTCATTAGGATGAAGGGACTTGTATTTCTGTGTGATCGGTGTGTACATCGTCACAGTTTTAAACATAAAATAATTCATTGCTGCCACTTACCTTAATTATATATTAATGTATTCCACAATTATGTATTAATTGTGTGGGTTTGTTTTCTGTCAATTCCTGTCATCATTTACGAAAAACAACTCTTAACATATCTGTTTTAGTTATATAATAGTTTTATAAAGAATGTAACACAAAACTTAGTGGTTTCTGCAAAGAGTCAAAGAAAATCAGGTCAGTACATCCATTCAAAAAATCAGTTTGGGAAGAATAAGTGAAATACTACTATTACTAATTATAATTATTTAAGTATTACTTATTAACATTTGTAAAAGACTTATTATGTGCTAAGCACTTTATATACATTGTCCCTTTGAAGTCTTAAAAAAATTATGTGAAGCAGAAATTTATCAGCATTTTACAGATAAGAAAACTGAAACCAGAAGAAAGTCTCGTATACCTGGACTTATATACGTAGTAGAGACTAAACCAGGAAGTCTGATTATCAGGCCCACTCTCCGAGGCAATGTCCTATTCTAACTTGTACTCTGTGCAGTAATGAAAATGTACAG
The DNA here is from genome assembly GCF_003255815.1 of Theropithecus gelada. Taxonomy (NCBI): domain Eukaryota; kingdom Metazoa; phylum Chordata; class Mammalia; order Primates; family Cercopithecidae; genus Theropithecus; species Theropithecus gelada. Next base: position 13,091,572 of record NC_037685.1, on the reverse strand, counting down.
AAGAATGTGTAGACATGAAAGAGTGTATTCAAAACGGTAAAAGATAACGTAGTCAGAATTCTTGGGGGATATTTGGGTGAAATGAGTTAGATATTTAACAGCATTGTCAGTAAAAATGTCAAATGAATACAGTAATTGGATTATATGTAAAATTTAATATAACTAAAGACATCATTTGGGAAATCTGGAAAAATCATAAATGGGAAGTGGATATCCTTGAAAAATTGATAGATTATATATTGGGCCAAGAATATGCATTTAGCCATTTGACTGCCAACTAAGAAATGTCTTCTCTACATTGTGAGCATCCAGAGTGTTGGTGGGAAAAGAGAGGAAAGGCATGGCCATTCTTGTTAGGTGTCTGACATGACTGTCCAGACAATGCATACTGCTGCAACCTAGTTAATACTGTAATAATCTTTTAGTCCTAACTACTTTTGTTATACTTCGTAATAACATGGCAAACACTACATCATGCTTTTATGTGCTTTGATAACCTTTCTCGGATGAAGTAAAAATCTAAAGATCATTTTTTCTGACTTACTTTTTTTTGAAAACATACATTCCATTAGAAACCAATACCATGCTCAAGATTTTCAGAGGAAGATAAAATTACATATAAGCACAAAGTTTTAACTAAATATTTAAATTAGAAATATGTGAAGAGAATGAATGTAGGGTCTTAGAAGAAGACAAAACCGGGCCAGGCACGGTGACTCATGCCTGTAATCCCAGCACTTTGGGAGGCTGAGGTGGGCGGATCACGAGGTCAGGAGATCAAGACCATCCTGGCTAACACGGTGAAACCCCGTCTCTACTAAAAATACAAAAAATTAGCCGGGCGTGGTGGCAGGTGCCTGTAGTTCCAGCTACTCTGGAGGCTGAGGCAGGAGAATCCTGTGAACCAGGGAGGTGGAGCTGAAATTGCGCCACTGCACCATACCCTGGGCGACAGAGTGAGACTCCCTCTCAAAAAAAAAAAAAGAAAGAAAAGAAAAAAACAAAATCTAATTTACTTGTTTAGCAGTGTGCATGTTTTTCTGGCTGCCAAAAAAAATTTAACATTGCTTGCTCTTTTTTGTTTTCATTACAAGGGTCACATTTTAAAAACTTAACTTGGATTTTTACTTTTCGGGTACATTCTTTTATTATCCCCAACTCATCAGCGCTGTTTTTTTCAGGCTATGCAGGAGATAAACACTCAGTGATCCGTGTTGTAGAAAGTTAATCCAGTTTGGGTTTGATAAGGAGCAACTTGAAATCATTGTACACAAGAAAAGGTGGAAATTTGGGTCAATAATTATTTCCTTTGTTTCCCACAGAAAATAAATGACTTAATACTTGATAGTAATCTTCATTTTCTCTTGACGCAAAAGACCAGTGGTGTTATTTCATTACATCCTCCAGTGTTCTGAATGTTTTTTTCATTACTATTCAACTTTTCATAAAGGGAAATGACCAATGAATATGTTCATGTACAGTACTCAAACTTCTACTTCAGCAAATAGCAATTTGTATTTTGTTTTTTGGTTTTGATAACCATGAGTTTGTAGAATAAAATGGTAGTCAATTTTTTTTAAAAAATGTGGCTAATCAGAGGATTGGTTGATAGCATTTTTTTTTTAAGCAAACTTGTATTTCCATGTTTGGATAAATTTGACTTTATTAGTCTCTTTTACGTGATTCGAACCTGCACAGCTTAAGAGAGATCTTTCCCTCTGTGTAACAGATTTTAGGTAAACAAAATATATTGAAATTGAATACTACACCCAGATATTCATGTATCCCAGGGATATAGGAGAAATGTGATATGGTTTTCTTTTCCTATTTGGTTTCCTGTCTTAACCTTAGTGGAAAATCTAGAAAAATCTTTGTTATTCTTGACACTCTTCTCCTTGCTCTTTCTTACCACCAGCACTTCCTTCATCTCAGTCATCAAAGGCTGTACAGCTATGAACTGTCTCTCAAACATTTTTCCTCCTCTTTCTTCCCACTGCCACACCACCTCTTCCCCTGTCCTGTTGTGATGGGCTGTGAGCTGGCTGCACTTTCTTTTGTATCACATCAGACATCTTTGTAAGTCAGCTTCCGAATTGCTTCTAGTCCTGTCTTTCTATAAACAATGCTTAAACATTAGCTTATGCTTAATAAGCCTTCATGACTCCTCATCACCTGTTATGTGATGCCCATACATGTTTCTTCCTCTTTTACATCAAGCTCTCTTAAGGCAGAAAGCCTTTCTGTCTTGTGCACTTGCACCCCTAGCAAGTAGCATCCAACAGGCATTACAGAAACAGTTTTGAAGAAATGAATTACCATAACATATAAGAAGCTTGATATGGCTTGGCTCTGTGTCCCCACTAAAATCTCATGTCAAATTTTAACCTGGGGGCCTGGTGGGAGGTGATTGGATCATGGAGGCAGTTTCTAATGATTTAGCACCACTGCCCTACTGCTGTCTTGTGAGTGAGTTCTCAGGAGACCGGTTGTTTGAAAGTGTGTAGCAACTCCCCCTTTGCTGTCTTCCTCCTGCTTCAGCCATGTAAGACATGCCTCCTTCCTCTCTGCCTTCTGCCATGATTGTAAGTTTCCTGAGGCCTCCCCGGCTGTGCTTCATGTACAGCCTGTAGAACTGTGAGTCAGTTAAACCTCATTTCTTTATAAATTACCTGGTATCTGGTAGTTCTTTAGAGCAATGCGAGAAGGGACTGATACAACCCTTCATGACCTGACTCCAGGTTACCTTTCTGGTCTTATCTCTAGTTACTTCTCCAATGAACATTATGTTTTAGCCATGCCAAATTCTGTTTTATTATTCACCAATATGGGGAATTTCATATCTCTTAAGATTTTGCCAATTCTCATCCCATCTGTCAACAACTAGCTTATCTCCTAGATCCTGGAGAATGATTGGATCTTATATTTTTTCATTAGTCCAACAAATATTTATTTATTTAATGGTGTAAGTTTCAAGTCTAGGATAGGAGTACTGTTACAAACAAAAAGAGAACCCTCTGTCCTCCTGGAACTTACGTTCTAATGTAATGGCACATAAAGAGTCTGTCAGGTAGTGGTGAATACTGTGAGTGAATAGAATGCACACAGTCCTGGAAGGAGGAGCATTTTTGATATGGTCAAGCCTGAGCAGAATGGCAGACAATGGGGTTAGGGAAGTGGTTAGAGGCACCTGCTGTAGGTCAGGGCAAGAACTTCAGAATGAGCTTGGAGCTCTCCTCTCCATTGTATATGGGATCAGTTTGCCTTTGCCTTGCTGCTTCCACCTCAACCGTGGTGCTTGGTCTCTTGATATATTAGGAGCCTGAAACCCACTAGGCAGAGTTTCTTGCACAGTTCTAGGCTTACACAGCTTTGTAGCAGTGCCAAAGTACCCTGTGCGTTGAGGATCTCTATCCCTGGAAGCAATGAAAAATTGATTGTCATCCTGAAGTTAGACTCATTATCATTTTCATAATCTTGGACAGATTATATAATCTCTTCAAACTTTAATAATTTTCTTGTCTAAAATAGCCGTAGTAAAAGAAAAAAAAAGTTGATGTGCGATTAAATGACTGGAATGAAACTCCACAAAACTTTCTCTTTTTTGCTCACTGATATATCCTAAATAACTGGAACAGTGGCTGGCCCTAAATAAGTATATTGTGAATGAATCAATGTATGAATGAATGATGCAATGAATGTAAAGCACATGAAACAACCCCTGTTACATGTGTTCAATAAATGTTATTGTTGTTATAACTGTTATAATTTGTAAAATTAGGGAGCCTTGTGAGGATATTGTGGTTGTATTGCAAATGTACTTCTTGATCGTCTGTGAGGCCTGTGTGCTGCATTGGCACTTCTGCCCAGGCTCTTGGTGCCTGGCTTCTGTGTCTAAGCATGTGCCCAGGGAAGGAAGCCCAGCATCATGGACTGGAGCACCCGGCCAACTTTCTGATTTCTCTCTACTCCTGTTTCCTAGCTCTGGGCTGTTGGGGGTAGGTCCTGAGAAGTAGTTTCTGCTAGCCTCATCTCCCAGAAAGGATCTTGCTTCTGGCTTCCTTTTCCAGGACTGAAGTCGATTCTCATCTTTACCTGACATCAAACCTACTTGTAAGTCCATCTCTACCCTAATACTTGCCTCCACATGTTGGATCTCTCCTCATAATGTTAATACCTCTTCAGCTGAACTGAAGTTTTGTCCTCCTTCTCTAGGGTTTGGTTGTTGGTGGGTTAATACTTCTCTTACCCTGATATTTTCGTGCTTTCTGACCACTACTTTTATCCATGGTTCATGACTGTGGTGCAGATGGAATGGAATGATGGGCACAGGAGAGGCTCTTGTTGCATATTTAAGGAAATATTTAGCCAACTCACAACCCCCAAGTGTGTGCAGCTTTTCAGAGTATGAATGACAGAAATACTTTTCTATTATAATTTGTGTAAATGCTGGGATGAAAAGTGTTATTCAGAAGCTCAGATGTCATTTTAACTATCCTCTGCCCAGGAAAGTAGGCGTGCATCTGTTGTAATTCTTAAAAATGTATTGAGGCCTTTGGAAATGCCAGTAGTAAATTTTGGCTCCCAGTTTGGATTGGATTGGTTGCCCTTTTGAAAAGCATCCATTTGCAACTTGAATAAGAACATCTGCTTTTCATGGCTAGTTCAGCAACTATCACTAATAGGAAATATTTTTTTAAATATTAGTGTATAACTGCACATTGTTGTGATAGCTTAGCACTTTACCAACATAGGAAACAGGCTGATCATTGCTATCAGGAAATTAAAAATTGCTGCATTACACAGACAGACTAGTCCTTAGGAGAGGTACTGTTCTATGTGCTTCAATGTGAGGTTTTTAATGGAAGGATTCTGTTTTTGAAACTGAAAACAAATATTTCAGAATAATGTAATTTGGGTCATTGAAACATATGAGGGATTTCAGTTGAGAGTCCCAATAGGCCTATGGTTTTGGCTCTTATTTTTGTTAATAAAATACAGTTATTGACATTGTTATCCATTCTTCCAGTATGCAAAAGAATGTAAGATGAAAGGCTGGGCTAGAATGGCAAAGTCTGTGTTTGAAGGGATGCTTATTTTGTCCCACTTCTGGTACTTTGATTAGTTATATGCCCTCTATGAAGCTGAGTTGTCAGCGTGAGGATATGTGAGTAGAGAAAAGGATGTTTTTACACTTAGCCATTATAAATTAAATGTAATGCTGAGAGGCGTCTGTCCTGAGTATAAAATGTGGAAGGTGAAGTTACTGTTTCATCGAAGTACATGAAACCATTGTGAAAATACTGAGTGAGCCGCCAAAGACAAGAATATTTTTTAAAAGCTGGGTAGTAGATGAAGTTACTTGCTAAATTAATTATGAGATATTGCTAGGATAGAAACATATAATCTCATCAAGTTAAGAAAATATGTGGAAAACTTGACTTAAAGGGAAAAAAATATTAATAGCTTTGAAATAGCTTTGAAACCAGAGCCTTGATTCTCCAAATCGTTGCTACTCACCAGTGACTACAAGTTTCACATTTAGTTCCATAACTAAGTTAGCTTAGCTCAGGGAGGAGCTATTACTGAGATTCCAGAGTGTCTGTGTTGAGACCTTCAATAAGGTGTTCATGGTTTTTTTTCTATTATATTAGGAGTGTGTATTCTTACAGAGAAAGGTAAGTGAGTGGACAGGTAGGTACATAGAGTATGGTGGTTAAGACTGCTGGCTTGGGGTCAGACTCATTGGTTTTCAGCACAGCTGTATTGCTTACTAATTGTGTGGCCTTGGACAATTTAACCTTGTGTCTCAAATGCCTCAACATAAGATAATACAGCATCAATCTCTTGGGTTGTGGTGAGGATTAGATGAGCAGCTATATGCACAACTCTTAGTACATGGTCTGGCTCACAGTAAATATGCAAATATCTGTATTATTTTTGTTACCAAGATAATGATAAAATGATTGTTGTTTCATGCCACTGTGTGATTTGTTACATAGCAGTAGACAACTGAAATAATTACCTAAACATTATTTCAATCTATTAGGTTTGTTAACACTTACCCAGAGAGAGGGAGGAATTCACTGATTTGCTTGTATATGAGCACACGTTTTGCAGTTAGTTGTTAACCTATTAGTGGAACTGGCACATCTGCAGAAGGGCTTGAAAAAAATTGCTGTTGTTATTGGTGTTTGTTGTTGTTAGGGTAGAGGTGAGATCAGTTGGCTTCTCTAAGAAATCTTTTTTATGCAAACCCCTAATTGCCCTGCAATCTGATTCTGATATTTTTTCTATAGGAAGAGGTACCCACAGGATGTTACTTTTAACCAATTGGCACTCTTGCATTGTAAACCTTTAAGAATCTGCTATGCCATCCTGGTGGCTCATGCCTGTATTCCCAGCCCTTTGGGAGGCCAAGGCAGATGAATCACTTGAGGCCAGGAGTTCAAGACCAGCCTGGCCAACATGATGAAGCCCCGTCTCTACAAAAAATAGAAAAAGTTAGGCGTGGTGGCGCATGACTGTAATCCCAACTGCTCAGGACACTGAGGCACAAGAATCACCTGAACCTGGGAGGCAGAGGTTGCAGTAAGCTGAGATCATGCCACTGCACTCTAGCCTGAGTGACAGAGTGAGACTCTGTCTTAAAAAAAAAAAAAAAAAGATTCTGCTATGAAAGTGTACCAAGCAACTTGATGTGGTGAATCTTGACTGTTCATATGTCCCCTTACATCACTGTCTAGCATAATGTGGACATGGGGCAGGGTGACATATTCTTATTTCTCATCACCTGTACCTGAATATGAAGATTTAAAGTGGATGCATATTTAAATAAATATATCATATATCCTGTATCTAGAAAGAGCAAAACAGACACCAGCAGTTATTTTTGACTAATGACAGGGACCTTGTTTAAAATCTTAGAATTGTTGAGTATTGACTAGCTAGCTCCTTATTACTCCAGTTGTGCAAAATGAGTCAAGGTCAGGAGGAGAGAAAGGAAAAGACCTGCCTTGGGAGGTTAGTGGGGCACATTGTAGGAGTTGACCTGGAAAGTCACCCGTATTGTATGTTTTTATGAGTTCTGGTCATTGACGATCAGTCCCTTTCCTTGTTGCACATTACATTCAGAATATTTTGAGATGTTGGGATCAATGACTGTTGTGCTTACATGGTTTTTGACAGAGAGAGCGAATGTCAGCTCGACTACTGTGTTGCCAACTCTTTCTTTTTCTTTTTTTTCTTTTGAGGCGGTCTCACTCTGTCACTTAGGCTGGAGTTCAGTGGCACGATCTTGGCTCACAGCAACCTTTGCCTCCCGAGTTCAAATGATTCTCCTGCCTCAGCCTCCTGAGTAGCTGATACTACAGGTGCCCACCACAAAACCTGACTAATTTTTGTAGTTTTTGTAGAGACAAAGCTTTACCATGTTGGCCAGGCTGGTCTCAAACTCCTCAGCTCAAGTTACCTGCCTGCCTCAGCCTCCCAAAGTGCTGTGATTACAAGAGTGAGCCACCACGCCCGGCCGTTGCCAATTCATATTTCGTAAATGGGATATCAAGAGTACCCTTCCCATCCCATGCACATGGAATTGGTCAACAGCCAACTAACAAATTCTATGGATGATTTTTCATTAATTGGTACAATTCACTTGTGAAACAAGTATATAAGCATACATAAAGCATTTCTTGAGGGTTGTGTAACATCAAAATGTTGTAAATATACAAAGATACTACATTACTAAAATTGATTACTGTAATTTTATTTATCTCTTGGGAATCAGTTGAGCTATTGATTCCACAGCAAATGTGTTTTGATTAAGATCATGGCAAGATATGTTTGACAGCAGTTCCAAATTATTAGACTCTATTACATATTTAAAGTCTGTGGTCATCTGGGATTATATGTATCTGATCTTAGCTCTGTGAGATGAAGTTATCAATATTTTGTTTCAAGGACTGTATTGTCAATGCTGTGTAATTGCCATGTGTTGTTTAAAAATCACACACCTTCCTAGATAGTTTGGAGCATGCCGTGATACTGAATGCTGTTGTTTATGAGAACTGGGGTTAGATCCGTGAATGCAGAGATGAATATGCTTCACATGTGTTTCCAACAGGCATATATACAGATTGAATCTGCACTAGTTGAAAGAGTTTAACAGTTGAAGCTTAGTTCTCCAGCTGTGAACATTGTTATTTATGGTGTTTATTATAGTTGTGGCAGTGAATGATTCTAGAAAATCATAGAAAGATTTCCAGGAAAACTTGATTTCTTAAAACATCGAGAATGTTTTGTTTTTTTCACTTGTACATGAAACTAAAGTGTACATCTTGACTTTAACACACGTAGAATTATTCAAGAACAATAAAAATTTAAAGAAAAACCATCATGAATATATATTTAATATTTAAATGTGTTAAGTGGAACACAGACCCAGTCAGGTTTTCATGATTTATCAGTTTTTAACTTCAAAGACTCTGGTTAGCTTGCATTTTTTAAACTAATGAGTTTATCAGAGCCAGTGGAGAAGATGGTTAAAGTATATCAGCTGTAAATTAGTACAAAGCACTAAAAGGGACATTAGCCTCTAATCAGATTCTAACAGTTCATTAAATCTGCTTTTCCAGAATCGCTCTCTGTCTTTTCTCCTCTTTTGCTTGGGCCTTCCTTATAAGGCATTTTCTTGCCTTTTCATCTGGGCAAGAACTCCTCCAGGGTAGGAAGCACTATCAGTTCATCCTTCATTGTCTACCAGCCAAACAGCCTACAGGGTGCTTTGTTAAGGTGGATTCCTAGAGCTGCTGCCAGACTCCAGAGAGTGGAGGGCTGGCCGGCTGCAGGAAGGCTTTCCTGAGACTGGATGGTGGTAAGCCAAGCTGGCTGCTGCCAACCACGGAAGCCAGTGACACGTTAGGAATTGAGATCCCTGCCCCATATGGAAACAACCCACAGGCCTCCATGAAAGGGTTTCAAGTTTAGAACAACTCACCTAAGCTCACCAGTAATATACCACAGTTCCTTCTACTCTAAATTATCTATTAAGATGTAAAATTCTGAAAAAAAGGGACAACTCAAAAGCAAAAATTTTTTAAAAGTATCCTGCCAGTTTTGAATATATCGAACACTTATAGGGAAATAATATTGACAGTAATTTGTTTTCTTCTTTTTATCACTTAGTAGACTAGGTGGTGTAGACTTTTTAAATGCTCATTAACTCCAGAGTAAATTTGCTTTTCCTTGTTGATTCCTTGGAGCAAATATTTATGATAAGAGACTGTAAATTTTATTTCTTGGAACATTTTTCTTAACAAAAAGAAGAGTCAAGAAATATGAGAAGTAGAGTTTCACTGTACTGCACTCTGTTGGTATTACTTGGTAACAAGAACATGTAATTTATGGTTTGTTGAAAGGAGAGTTGTTTTTATTTATTTATTTTTGAGATGGAGTTTCACTCCTGTTCCCCAGGCTGCAGTGCAATGGTGCAATCTCGGCTCACTGCAACCTCCACCTCCCAGGTTCAAGTGATTCTCTCACCTCAGCCTCCCAAGTAGCTTGGATTACAGGTGCCTGCCACCACACCCAGCTAATTTTTGTATTTTTAGTAGAGATGGGATTTCACCGTGTTGGCCAGGCTAGTCTCGAACTCCTGACCTCAGGTGATCCACCCGCCTCAGCGGGGTTACAGGCGTGAGCCACTGTGCCCGGTCTGGTTGTTTTTATTTAACTTGCTATTTTGTAGAAAAGCGACCATATTAAAAGTGAACACTTGAAGATTTAGAAATTATACTCACCTTTTTCACCAGGTATGCAAAATATTTAGAAACTGATTTTTTTTTCTTAATAAGACTACTTTAGTGTCCTGTGGTTACATTCTGTAATTAAATAAAAATAACCATTCTAAAATCTCAATCAAATTTAGTTCTCTCAGATTTGTAGTTGAGTCAATATGTAACAGAGAAATTAGCATTCTAAACATGTTTAAAAATATGAGCCTGATTTGGGCCTTATGCGAGCACTGATGTGTGATTCTGACTCCCTTCCTAGGTTGCTGACTGTAGAAAATCCCCAAGGCAGTGACAATTACATAGAAAATAACCTTGATTTAATCTTTTATAAATGGTGTTTGAAATGTTATTGAGCTACAATATAAATAAGATTTTCTTTTCAAGAGGTGGTAAATTGAGCAAAACATATACCAGAATAAAGACCAAATAATTATTTGTTATTTAGTTCAGCCTAAAAATTCACTCTTAATCTAAGATTTATGTTGGTTGTTTGTAAAGTAGATATTTGGAGGTTGATAGGTAGAAATTTTCATTTGACCAGAATTGCCATGACATAAAAATTAAACGTATGGAATTATCTTACTTTTAAATGATTTAGGCTTTGACTAATACAAGAGTTTATGAATTTTTATGTGATTTTCTCCTTTATGGGTGTTTTTGCACAATACAGTTTCCAGAACTAAGGAAAGAGAAAAACTCGCCTTCTGTTTCCTTCCACTATTGTGAAAGTGTGATGAATTGTTGCAGCCCCATATAAATTAATGTAAGGTTTCCATACTCCAGTTTATTACAGTCTGACCTCCAACCCAGAGGTCAGAGAATCAGACTGATTAATTCAACTGCTTGGTGATTATTTCAAATGAAAGTTCAGCGTAGGGGGATAATTGGTTATGCCGATATTCTCATTTAATTATCTTTATTGTTTAAAAAAATTAGGTTAGCAGTACTAAATGTACTACAATGACGGAAGACTCTCCCAGAGGTCCTCTTTTGAATGCTTTAGAGCTGAATCTTTCTCTCTCCCTTTTATTTTCAGAATATCAACACCTTTGAGAACAGAATGTTAATGCTTGATGGGATGCCGGCAGTCAGAGTCAAAACAGAGCTTCTGGAATCTGAACAAGGGGTAAGCACAAGTTTCCAGCAATGACCCACTCCTTTTGATGAGAGTGGCATTATTCTGCAGAGTATCCTGAGGTTTGCAGAGCACTTCTACGGTTTCCCTTGCTTAAGCTTTTCTCTCTCAGGTTAAAACAAACAAACAAACAAATCTGAGATTGTGGTTGATTTGTATCCATTTGCGACTTCAACTGTTACTTCCTTGGAAGGGATAGTGTTCTAAAAGTTGGAAGGCATAGTGACATTATGAGAATCATATGGCTATATCTAAATTAGTAAATGATTTGAAAAGCTAATAAAAATCCAAAGCAAAGAGGAAGTATTAAAAAATCAGGTGGGAATATAACCTTAGTGTCATCATAGTTTGGTTGATTCTAATCAGGAAATGACAAAGTACAGCTGTGAGAATGTTACTGTTTGTTGGATGGGCTTCTCTTTTGACATTTGTACCTGTCCTTTCTTACTGTAGGAGTACTGGGGGATAGTTGATGAGGTCACTGAATTTGAAAAATGTCTTAAAAGGATTATTTAACAATACATAGCCAAACCAATGAATTAATTTATGGGTACTGAAAATATAAGGACTACGAGTGCATATTTATTTAAATGACATAGATTTTATAACGAACATTAATGTCTTCACTGGTTTAGTTAAGAGCATAAGAGCAGTATAATTGGTTGCAGCATTGGCAACTTTAAGGGATAAAGCACTGCTCATGTGGCTGAGTGCCTATTGGCTACCTATCTTATTAAACCACCACCACTGAGGCAGCACAGGTGACTGACAGAAGGACATAAATACGTATATAATATTTACCTTATCAGTGTCTCTCTTATTAAAACATCATTACTAAAAATTAGCAATGTTTTATACTTGAACATTCAAAAGAAATTTTAAATGTGAATAAAATCTCACTGTTAAGAGTATAAAAATCGATGTGGATAAGTGCATCTGGGATCCCACTCAAAGGGTTAGGGTATTGATGTCCCAAAAGGATTTCATAATGAGGACATTCAAGGTTATGGATCCGGATGGTGTATTTAGAGGGTCTCTTCAATAACTTCTGCCTACCTGAGCATCATGTAGCGGAGTGTGTGGCATGTCAATATAATTTATTTCATTGTAAGCCTGTGTTTGAACAGAGCCTTATCGTGGTAGAAGATGTCTTTTCACCTCTGTGTTCTGGGTTGACGTTTTTAGCTCTGAAATGAACTTTGTGGAGTATGTCAACCAATAACATGACTCCACGGTCCTAGACATGATATAATGACCAACTCATATAGATTCAGCGCAAGACACAGGCAGTAGAGGATCATGAGGGAGCAGACTGTGGCAATTACTAACATTGGTTCAGTATAGACAACCTTTCAGAAAACATCATGTGTTCAACTGGATTTCCTAGCTGGATTCACTACGTTAAATTCTGTATATCTTCCAAACCTTATAGATAGTTTTAACCTTTTTTGATTAACCTAACCGTGGGGGGGATTTGTCTTAGTTCTTTAGAGTTCTGTTTTCTTAATTCATTTCTTAATCTAGTTGCATTATCGTGAGTTTAATAAAATAAATTTCTGCTCAACTCATATAGAGTCTAGCATCTTATTCAGAAAGGATAGCCTTTTCCCACTGCTCATGGGGAAAAAAAGTGAAAAAGCAGTCTGTATTTCACAATAATTTCTTCAGCTTGAAATAACAGACAATCTGTTCAAACTATGCACGTTGGAGGAAGGCAGAAACTACAGCAAATCAGTTAGAAGCTTAGCCCCGGACCAATGGTCAAAGCCAGAATAGTGGGTTGCTGTCACCAGTCCTGGTAATCTTTAACAATACCCATATAGTCCTTTCCCCTTTATTTTTCGGTTTCAAGGTAAGGTCTACCTGAAAGATTTAAGTGCACAAAAAAACAAAAGCCAGTATTCCCAGCAGTTTTGCAGTATGAGTAAAAACCCCATGTCACGTTATCATAGAAAGCGTTTTTTTGTCCTTAGATAGGGACATGAAAAGTTGTGGGTTCATAGGTATTGCCTAATGCCTGTTCATGAAAATCAATTTTCCTCTTTGTGAATGGAGCTGATGTTGGTATTTTAGATTGTGCATGTTGAAGGGAAATAGAACTTTATTTTTTTCCTTTTGGGTTTATGTGTACCTCTTAAATATATGACAGATATAATTTCATTCTCTTTTGTAGCAAAGCTTCAGGAGAATCAGCCTGTAGTGTTTAATGAAATGTATGATGATTTAACTCTATTAGAATACAACAATTTTAACACTTTTGTAGTGCTTTAAATCAACTCTTCTTTAAAACAAAATCTGGAATTTTGGTGACTTTCATTTTTGGCCACTTTACTGGGTTTTTCATTGGAGAAGATGTTGTTATATACCATATAATATTCAGAATCTTAGAACTATTTTTAGATAAGGAGAACTAGAATTTTGAATATTTCATGACTTCTTCCTCATTTATGACTTAAAGGCTGGTTGAAGTTTAATTCTTTGTAAGAAAAACACATTAGTGAAATTTCAATAAATAATTACACTCACATGTGCAATTATGGGCATTTGTTTATTTATCTATTTTTACGACATAGGGTTTTACTTGCTATGTTGCCCGGACTGGACTCAAACTCTTGGATTCAAGTGATCTTCCTGCATAAGCCTCTCAAGTAGCTGGGGTTTCAGACATGTGCCACCATACCCAGCTGATTATGGACTTTTGAAAAAGATGAGACATGATAATTAACAATGAACAAAAAGTGATAGAAACTTGTCTGTGTCACAGCAATGAATGAGAAAGCTTGAAGAAAACCTGAAGGTGGTACATTGGTTGGAATGTATAATCACTCTGAAAAACCTAGTTTTGGTACTCTGTCTTTAAGAAATAGATACTAATCTCAATCTTTTGGTGAAGAAAAGCCGGTATTTCTCTCAGGCTGCACACAGCATTTTAAGGATGTGCTACTCTACATGCCCTTGTGTATCGGTGCACCAGGAAGGCATGTAGTTGTTCTCTGCTGTGTGTTATAAAGAGTCCTTTAGGTCTTCTGCTGTCAGCCAGGCTCTGCATGTCTCCCCACCCCTCCAAGGAATTCAGGACCTGAGGAGCACATTTCAGAGGTTAAAGACAGACTGGGAACAGGCCTGCGTCTCTTCTCTGGAAAGTTCTGGCTGCCTTGCCTCATTCTCTTAATGAGATTTATGCTGTGTGTGTGTGGTCATGTGTCTTCAATCAGAGTGTAAACTCCTAGAGGACAAGGACTATTTCTTATATTTCTGGTTTTTATCTCTTATAGTTTCTGGCACATGGTAAATACATTATTCAACTTTTCTGGGCATTATAATTAGCATGGTGAAAAATATAAAACCAGTCAATAGATAATTGTCAACCTGCTCTATGTCATAGGGTTATTGTGAATGTAAAAATCAAAATTGTAAATATTGGAAATACGTGTTCTCATTGGTGACAGGAGTCCTCATCTTGTAGCCATGTGAACCGGATAGGTGTGGTAGCATATGGGCACCACCTCTGTGTGCCTTCTGTTTGGAGTTCTCTGACTCTTGCATTTTTAGTTAAGTGAAAGCTAGGCAGATGATTATTGCAGTCACCTGAAATGTGACTTTGGTTTTCTTCTTGCTTGTTGGTAACACAGCACATGCTGCTGGCAGTCTCTAGGAAGGACATGTTCCCTTGGGATACACTTCAGGGGCACAGCAAGGAGTGTTTGAATGACTTTGTCTGTGACTTTGGTGTATGCGCCCTGCTGTTATAAGAGCTTCCCAAATGCTGTTAGTCTTTGGATGTTCTAACATGTTATTAAGCAAAGGACTGAAACAAGAAGAAGAGTATTAAAACTATCACACCCAGCTATAAGGCAGTATATAGAGGATACTGCCCCAAAGATAACTATGTGATTTTATTCCTGGCCCTGCAGTTTACCAGCTTGAATGACATTGGGAAGTTATTTTCTATCTCCAGGCCTTTATGTCCTCATCCATACAATGGGGGTGCTGGAGATGAGGGCTTCGCTGCCAGGTAAAGTCTGTCATTCTGTGATCCTGGTGAGGAGCAAGGGGTGAGACAGAGCCTTTCTATTTATGCATTTAAGAGTCTTACTGCAGTGAAGCTTCCTATGTATGGAAGTGTAAATTCACAGACTTCAAAGTGAGAAAGACCTGAGTTCAGATGGTATTCAGCCTGGTACCAGCTGTGTGGGTCATGCTTAGTCTCCTCTAATCCTACTCACCTGGAAGGTGGAATTAACCACCCATCCTCGCAGGAGCCTGCCTGCCTTTGGTGGGTGCTGAGTCAATGTTCTCCTTTAGAAGAAAAACGGGAGAAAAAGGCCCTATTACTTTCATTTATGTTGCTGCAATCCTCATGAGGTATCTAGTAAGATTTCGACATCTGTGTTAATTCATAATTCTCCAAGTAGATACAGGGTAGATCTGAAATTAGAACCCCCTTTTTTTTTTTCATTTGAATTTTCATTTAAGCATATCTGGAAGAATGTTTCAAATTCTGATTAGATTTTATGATGTGAAATAATGGAACACAAATAATAATGTCAATAACAGAATAAAAACAGAATAATGGAACCAAAGAAATGAAAATAGTTTATTCTGCCTAATTTTGTGTATTTGAAATTCTTAAAATGTTTTAAAAAGAAAAGATGAACTCTCTAAATAAAAATATTTTTGAAAACTACATAGGTGCAGAGGACTGAGAGGGAGACCTGAAAGCAACATTTCTTAGTCACCCTCACTGTTTATTTCCTAAGTCTGAGGAATCTGCCGCAGGGAAGGAGCTGACCTGAGTGTCTACACTAACTGCAAGGGTGTTGAAGCCATTGGTTATCCTGCCTCTCTTCTCTCCTGTAGAACCAGGTACAGTTCTGATCCGTGGGCCAGTAGAGAAGAGCGGCAATAGTGTGGCAGAAACGGGGAAAGAGATTGGGTGTTTTGCTAATTTTAAGTGCTCTAAGCAGTCAGTAATTGAGTGGAAGTCAGACTCCTTTCTGTTATCCTTGGGGAAGAGAGCCTAATGCCTCTTTGCCATAGCCATGTAGCTAGGAGGGGTGCAGGCATTGCTGCAGACAAGTATAGGATCACGTCAATACTCCATGCCTTAACTACCGGGAAATACCCACCTTGTCCAGACCACAGATTCCTATGCACTCCCTCATTTTAGAGGCAGAACAAAAGAGAATAAGAGAGACTTGGTCTTTTCCCTATAGGCAGCTTGCAGTAACTTTTAGAAACCATTCTGCAGGACATTAATAACAAAGTGTTGAAGCTATTTCTATATCACAAAGAGCTGACTAGCATCATGAAGCCAGCTGTAATGTAACTTCCTTAAGAGCAGAGCTTATGCTTTATGTTTCTTGTTATTCCTCATCATCTCAGCACAGGAGCTTATGAATAGGCAGGGCTCAATAAATGGTGATTCATTCATGTGCTATTTGTTGTAAGTGAGACTGTTTGCCACGCTGTGGAATTGAGAGGATTTGGAGACGGGTGCTTTTTTGAAAAAGACTCCAGTCCTTAGGCTTAATAAAAAAATATAGATGAGTGCGAGTATTGTAGCTGAACCTGAAAATGTGCTATGGAATGTTTACTTAAGGCAGGAAATAAATTACATTAAAATTCAGTAGCATTAAGGGGAAAAAACCCAACAATTAACCTAACTTTTTTCCTCAGCAAACCTATTTAATTTTACACTAACGATCTAGTTTACATCTATGTGTAAAGGCTTAGTAAGACAGTGTTACTTTAATGACTTTATCAGAAGTGAAAAAAGGGCATTATTAAAAATGCCACTTGCATTACCCTTTAACAGGGGCTCATTATTTCCTCTCCTGCTGTGGAACAGGGGCCAGCGTTTGGCTAAATTGGTAGAATTATCTTGGAAATATGAATTTGCTTATCATTTAATATTCTCTGATGACCCACTGCTTGAGATCTTTTGATCTGTAGTGAAATCTGTGCATGTCACTACCTGGCTTCAAAGAAAAACATTTGCAGTTGCTGTGTTATGTCTAATGTGAGAAGACCATTTTTTTTTTTAAGCAGAAAGAAATATCTGCTCTTGCAAGACTGATATTTTAAGAAGAGATATCCTCCACTAAAGATGCAGAGTTGGACTGATTTTAATAATGTCAGAATGGCCAATAAATATATTAATAGAAGGAATTGAAAATCAATGAGCTGTGATAGTAATTACAGATAGTACCCAAGGGAAATATAGCAGGCAGACAAATCCTTTCCCTCAGGGCCTGCCCCGGGCAAAGCTATGAAGTTGAGAAGTCTGCCCTTCTTCCCTTTAGCAATGTACTTTCTCTTTCAACTTCATTCTCCTGCCACCCACAATCCAGATGTCCCTGCCCTCTGATGGTGCTGTAATGGTTCAAGGTACCAACAGATGACCAGTTCTAACCACAATCTCATTAATTGAAGAGAATGTAAAGTGTCCTTTCCAAGAGTTATTTGCATTTTTATAGGGTCAGTGCTTTGTAAAAAGGAAGATTTTTAAAGGAAATTTCATGCTCTGAGTAATTTGAGCATTTTGATTTCAGGCAAATTAACCTTTCCAGAATATTTCAGCTTCTACAAGGCCATGGTCTGCTTTGTCTCCTTGTCTTTGTGGAAGAATTTTTTTTTTTTAATTCTGAACCATCAAGCATGTTTTCTCTGTAGATGTGTTTTCTTGAGCTAATGTTTGCATGCTGGTTCAGAGTTGATAAAGTGCATCACAAAAAATATTCTTATTTATTTATTTATTTATTTGAGACAGAGTCTTGCTCTGTTGCCAGGCTGGAGTGCAGTGGCACGATCTCAGCTCACTGCAACCTCCACCTCCCAGGTTTAAGCGATTCTCCTGCCTCAGCCTCCCAAGTAGCTGGGATTTATAAGTACATGCCACCATGCCCAGATAATTTTTGTATTTTTAGTAGAGACGGGGTTTCACCATGTTGACCAGGATGGTCTCAATCTCCTGACTTGTGATCCGCCTGCCTTCGACTCCCAAAGTGTTGGGATTACAGGTGTGAGCCACTGCGCCCGGCCAAAATATCCTGTTAAATCTTTGGAGGAGTTTTACTTCTGACCACGAAATATTAACTCCTGTGGGAATTGACTCCCACCATAAACAACTAGAAACTCAGATGAAAGAAGAGATATTTTTTCACATATTGGACAACAAGTGGTGGTCCGTGAGAGGAGAGCAGAAAACATGAGGAACTCTACAATGGCCTCCGGTTACTGCTTGGAGATACCTTCCCGGCAGCAAAGCAGGGAGGAAGAACCCACATAGGGCCTTGCAGTCTCACTGAGCTAAGCAGGCAGAGTTTGATATTTGGAGAAGTTAGGACAACTAGTTTGTGAGAAGAACAATAGCGTAGAGGAGGGAATTGCACAAAGAGAGAGCTCTGGAGATCTCCAGAGGGGCCCACTAAAGGGTTTGGTGAGTACTTATCTTCCTGTGTATTGAGGAAGGCAAGGAAAGGCCAGCCGGACAGCAGTGGGTTGAACAATTCTTGGAGCTCACATAAAGCTGACAGAAATCAGGCTGGAGCAACCTCTTCATATGTGAGGCATTGGGAAGAGGGCTTGGAAGGGTCACAGCTTAGTGGCCCTTAGTCCTGGAATAGACTGCTCTGGACTTACCCTGACAAACCTTAGAAACAAGCATTGAAAGGACCGAACTGATCTGCAAGTCACTCAACTGTATATCAGAACAAAAATGCACTCCAAAGAATACACGATCTAGTGCTGAATGATGTACAAATCGCAATGTCTGGCATCCGGTCAAAATTACCAGATGTGCAAAGAAGCAGGAAAATAGAACTTATAGTCAAGTTTTAAAAATGAATCAATAGAAACATATCCAGAAATGACAAATAATAGGCAAGGATCTTAAAACATCTATTTTGTATCTTATATGCTCACGAATGTGAAGGAAAACCTGAAAATGATGAGAAGAGAAATGGAAGGTACAAAATGATAAAAAATGAAACAGATGAAACATATACCGTGTATGTCCATGTTTGCGTTGCTGTAAAGAAATACCTGAGGCCAAGTGCTCACGCCTGTGATCCCAGCACTTTGAAAGGCCAAGGGAGGTGAATCACTTGAGCGCAGGAGTTCAAGACTAGCCTGGACAATGTGGTGAAACCCTATTTCTACAAAAAGTACAAAAATTAGCCAGGTGTGGTGACACGTGCCTGTCGTCCCAGCTACTCCGGAGGTTGAGGTGGGAGGATTGCTAGAACTCGGGAGGTGGAGGTTGCAGTAAGCCAAGATCCCATCACTGCACATCAGCCTGAGCAACACGAGACTCTGTCTCAAAAAAATCAATCAATCAATCAATCAATCAATCACGGCAGAAAGCAGAGTGGGAACTGGTGCCTCATGTGGTGAGAGGGAGGTGGTGCCAGGATAACAACTTGTGAACTCAGAGTGAGAACGCATTCATTACTATGAAGACAACACCAAGTCATTAATGAGAGATCTGCCCCCATGACCCAGCACCTCTCACTAGACCCACTTCTAACATTGGAGGTCACATTTCCACATGAAATTTGAAGGGGGAAAAATTCCAAAGCATATCATACTGTATTTAAAATTTTAAAAATACAGTGGATGACATTAATAGATACTGCATAAAAAAAGATCAGTGTCTGAATACATAGCAATAAAAACTATCCAAAATAGGCCAGGCGCAGTGGCTCTTGCCTGTAATCCCAGCACATTGGGAGGTCGAGGTGTGTGGGTCACTTGAGGTCAGGAGTTCGAGACCAACTTGGCCAACATGGCAAAACCCTGTCACCACTAAAAAATAAAAAGTACAAAAATTAGCCAGGCATCGTGGCTCATGCCTGTAATCCCAGCTACTCTAGAGGCTGAGGCAGGAGAGTGGAGCCTGCAGTAAGCTGAGATTGTGCCACTGCTCTCCAGCCTAGGTGACAGAGTGAGACTGCATCTGTCTCAAAATAAATAAATAAAAAGAAACACCTATTCAAAATAAAGCACAAAGTGCATAGAGAAAAGAAATAGGGACTGAAGATAAAAACAGAGCTTCAGCTGTGGAACAATATAAAGTTGCTTATCATACATACAATTGGAATTTTAAGAAGAGGGAGATCAGAAAAAATATTTGAAGAAGAAAAGCTGGACGTTGTTCAGATAGGATAGAAACTATAAACTCACAAATCCCAGGAAGTTTAATGAGCCCCAAGCAGAATGAATGTCACTAAAACACATAATAATCAAATTGCCGGAAACAAGTAATGAAGGACATAGTCTTAAAAGCAGCCAGGGGGCGAAAAATACACCTTACATATGAAGGAAGATAAATCAGTCGTCTTATCTGAAATCAGTCAGGAAAGAAGAAAGAAATTGCAGGCAGAAAGAAAAGGATACTAGGTAGGAATTTAGATTTTTACAAGAAATGAGTAATGGTAAACATATGGGTCAATATAAAAGAATTTAAAAATCTTTTTAAAAGACAGTTGACTGCTGAAAGCAAATATAACAATGTATGGTGGAGTTCATGACATATTGAATGAAAATGAGTAGTAATGACAGCACAGGGCAGGGTTATGGAAGGAAGTATAGGTAGAGTTCTCCCACCACATGTGAAATGGTGTGGTATTATTTGACGGTAGGTCATTAAGTCATAAGTGATAACTTGTGATAAAGGTTTATGTTGTAAATTCTAGAGCAACCATACACACAAAACAACCTGGAGATGAACCAGAAACATGCAAAAAAAGCCCCTCAGTTTATCTAAAAGAAGAAAAGGCAAAAGGAACAGAGTGCAGATAGCAAGATGGTACATTCTAGAGTAATCAAAGGATAGAATCTAGAGTAGTCAAAATCTTCAACAGTAGAATGAAGTTGCCAGGTGTTGGGGGAGACGGAGATAGGAAGTTGTCCTGTGAGTAGAGAGTTTCAGTTTTGTAAGATGAAAAAAGCTCTAGACATCTGTTACACAATGTTGTGAATATGGTTAACACTACTGAGTTGTACACTTAAAAATGGTTAAGAGGGTAAATTTTATGTTATATGTTCTTTACCACAATTAATAATTAAAAGAAAAAACATTTTTTTGAACCAGAGGGCTTAGGATTTGTAACTGTGTAGGAGAGCAAATATGAATTCCTAGACTGGCTAAGGGAAGACTTGAGCAGATTGCTTTGTATAGTTGAAAGGGGCAGTGACTTTTTAAGAAATCTGTTTGTTATAGCAGCAACCATGTGTGAGTATATGTCCTTCCTTGTACTTACCATGAAAACTTAAATGAATTTTGGCTTTAACAACATCCTTCTTCTAACTCTGCAGGAAGAAGTTTCATATGAAAGGTGAGACTATTCATGTTTAGCCATGCCAGTCCTGTTGATTGCCTGTGTACAAGGCCTGTCCTGAGATCAGAAACTGGAATTCTTATGTCTGATAACATTTTATTTTAGAAAAGTTTAAATATCTATAAAAAACCCATCAAGAGAAATTAAAGGACATGATCACATCTTGAAATAAAAGCTATTAATAGTTTAGAATGTTTTCTTCCTGGAACATAATAATTCTCTGGTAAACATTCTTTTAAGATAAAAAGTGAAAGGATGGAAAAAGATACATTATGCAAACACTAAATAACAGCAAAACCAAAATGTTGGTGCCTGTATTCATATCAAATTAGGTCTCAGAACAATAATATAACCAGAGATAAAATTGAGCATTTCATAATGATGAGGATGTCAATTCATTAAGAGAACATAATAATTTCACATGCTTGTCTGCCTTAGTAATCCTTTGAGTAGATGTAATACTATTTTTATTAGTAAATAATATTGCGGCTATATCGTGCACATAAGATCACACAACCAGTAAGTAACAGGCACTGAATGTAGTCTGTGTCTTGTGAATCAGTCTTTTCGTCATTCAGGGTATTTGTCTTTGTAACTCGGTTTTGATCATTGTAACTAGTTATCACATTGGACATGATCTGATATCAGACATTATTCCTATTAATATATTGATGTGTAAGAAGAATCTAATATAGATCTTGTGAAAAGATTTTGTTTAGTACCCCAGTAAATGCAAATTTGCCTAACTAGAGTCACAGGCCCTTTTATGCAGTATCCTACAGTAAATGTGAACTCTTGATCATTCTTTCAACTTAATTTCATAGTATTAAAACACATTTTACTACATAAGATATGTTTGTTTTATATAAAATAATGTTTGTATTTACTTAATGGCCAGAAAGAATCCCTGGTCACCACATGGGCAAAATTCTATTTCACTGTGTGTCTATCAATTTTAGAAATCAATAGATTGAGCAGAACTGACACCACATATTAGATTCAACTTCTGGAAGACCTCCCCTAGTGTTTTGAGAAACTTATGTAACAATAAAGATGTCAACAGGTTTTTTGTTTTCTTTACAAATTATGTCAGAGAATCATCACTGAGAAAAATGCTGTGCTCTGAAGGCATGCGACCTGGTGACAATTTTGATGAGTTTAATGTCTCACTAAGTGATCATATCTGTGGCTATAGAAGAATGAAACCGTGTTCACTGTCATTGGTCAGTCCTGTCTGTTGTCTTAAGAAAATGCGAAGAAAGTGTCATAAGGAAATATGAACTTCTTCTCATCTATCTTAAATGAACTATAATGTTCAAGATGACTCATAGTCTCTATGACTGATTTTCTTTTTAACTCTCAAACTCCAATTTCATTGCCATGTTCTTGTCATAACTAATTATATATTTTTCAGGAAATTCGTGAAGATAATAATTGAGATTATTCACTCTTTAAAGCCTATATCTGCTAAATAAGCAAGTCTTGTTTCTTTAAAATTCAGATATAGAAGGAATTTATTCTTTTTTTTAACCTTGGTTATACACTTTATTTTTAACTTGAAATAAATTAATGCAACTGTGCATTTAAAACTTCAAGCCTCCCTTAGCTAAGTCAGCTCTAACAAGATAATACAATGAGCCTTCTAGGTTGCTTGAAGTTTTGTTATAAATTTCATATAAAAGATGAGTATTCAGACTACTTAAAAATAGTCAATATATTATTGTAAATGGTTAAAAAAAAAAAGGCAAAGTATTTGAGGTAAAGCATTTTCTATGAACAGTGCAGGGGCTGCTGGTTCTGATCATAGATATATTTTCAAGGTTATATTTTTCTCCAATCAGCATTATACTCACAAATACTTACATATTGCTGAAAATTTAACATTGTTTCACCATAAGCAATTTTGCAAAGTAACACTATTTTCATAGACATCATCATCAAAACCCTTAATGGATGTTGTTTTATCAAGTTAGAAGATAGATATAGAGACAGTTATTTCTTTCCATTGACATTGCGTGTCTATGCTAAATTTGCTCTTCTCCCCTCAAATTTTATTTGCCATAGTAGCTTCTGACTTCTATACAACATAAATATATATAAATAGAGATTTTACCTTAATCTTCTTTGGATTATTGCCCTTGGGTATATTCACATTTCTATGCAGTGTTTTTGAGCTGTAGAAATGTGTCTGAGAGCAATGTAAAACATTTTTCTGTTTAAATTCAGGTATAATAAAATGTATGAATTCAGCAAGAATAAGTGAAATTGTATGCATAATACTTAGCATAGTACACGATATGTCAAGTAATCAGTAAAAAGTAACTGCCATTGCATTTGTTGTTAATCTGCATTTCTCCTGAGTTTTGTGATATAAAATATTTCAGATGTGAAAATTAAAATATGCGGCCGGGGCAGTGGCTCATGCGTGTAATGCCAGCACTTTGGGAGGCTGAGGTGGGTGGATCACCTGAGGTTGGGAGTTTGAGACCAGCCTGACCAACATGGAGAAACTCCGTCTCTACTAAAAATACAAAAAATTAGCGAGACCTGGTGGCACATGCCTGTAGTCCCAGCTACTCAGGAGTCTGAGGTAGGAGAATTACTTGAACCCGGGAGGTGGAGGATGTGGGTGAGCCAAGATCATGCCATTGCACTCCAGCCTGGGCAATGACCGAAACTCTGTCTCACAAAAAAAAAAAAAAAAAAAAAAGAGTTTCCAGTTATTCACATAGATGTTGAAAAAAGATTTAATATTAATGATGCTCCAAAGTATTGCTGTGCTTTATTACTGTATTGTCAGGAAAAAATTGGTAATATTGGTACTACCAGTCTGTTTATACTGTAAAATTAAAACATTGATGTTGTGCTGTTATATATTTACCTATCACCAATAATTGACATTTTAAAATAGGTGTGTTGGCCGGGCGCGGTGGCTCACGCCTGTAATCCCTGCACTTTGGGAGGCCGAGGCGGGTGGATCACGAGGTCAGGAGATCGAGACCATCCTGGCTAACACGGTGAAACCCCGTCTCTACTAAAATACAAAAAAGTAGCCGGGCGCGGTGGCGGGCGCCTGTAGTCCCAGCTACTCGGGAGGCTGAGGCAGGAGAATGGCGTGAACCCAGGAGGCGGAGCTTGCAGTGAGCCGAGATGGTGCCACTGCACTCCAGCCTGGGCGACAGAGTGAAGACTCCGCTTCAAAAAAAAAAAAAAAAATAGGTGTGTTTAATTCTGTATTCTGGATTTTACTCAGAAATACTGTGTCTTATCATATGTGGCTATCTTTCCTTAAACATGAACTACTAAAAACAATTGTTACTGTAGAAACATTTCATATGTTATTCAGAAACATACATGGTTGTGACAGTTAAATGAATGATGGTTTTTTTAAAAAGTTTCTGTTTCCCAAATTGAATAAAAAAAATTTCTAGTTAATATCTAGTATTTTATTTCAAATTGTTTCCAAAAACATAAAACATTATTAGCATTCAGTGTCTCCATTGTCTTAGAAAATGATCCTTGAAGAAATTTAAGAGAACTGTAAGAGGCAAAAATAATGTATGATGTGGCCAGTTTGTTTAATAGAGTTTATTTAATAGATATTTGCTTTTTTAAAAAATAATGATGCATATGACTATGCTTTTATGATATAACATTTATAAATGGTAGGGAAAAAATTGAAGTTTCTGGCACTTACATTTTTTGAACCAGTCATCTTTACATTATGCCCTGAACGATGTCTTGCTATTGTAAGAGACCTATGGCTTTTACTGGACAGAGTAAATTGTTTTCAAATGCAGTTGCACCTGTATAATCTGACCCTACTTGATATAGCTGACTTTATTTCTCAGAACCTTTCAGCCTGCTTGTGATCAGGGTGTGTAGTGGCCTTTTGTGATTGCCTGACATCTTTTATTTATCATCTTGACATTTCGTTAGCTTCTTGTATTGTGATTCCAGTCCTCCCAAGATAGAATCTTTATTTTTTCATCTGCATCTCCTAGACTCTCTTGCTGCTAGGATATGGACATGTTGCCCATCTGCTGCACCATGCCTGAAAGGGATGCAGAAGGGAGCAATGTAAGGCTGCCCGCACATGGAAGAACAGCTGTTTGGGCAGGTGCAATGGTTAGGACTTAACGGCGTTGTGGCGGAGGCTGTGACATTTCTGGCACCACATACTTGGAGGTGGCAGCAGTGGTATTTTTACTGGAACAGACCTAGTGTGTTTGCGCTTTGTCCCACCCATGTTGTTCCTGGCTGATTCTCTGATCTACTGAGATTTCTGGGCTGATACATGAAAAAATATCTCTATCCACTTAAACTATACGGAGAGGATTCTGTTGTTTGCAGCTGATACAGTGAGATGTACTCACTTTTCTGATAAATAGATCTTATTTTGATGACTGTGTGATTCAATGTGTGGATTTTGAAGCCAGATTTTCTGTATTTATGTCCTACTCTGATGCTTTGGGCAAGCTACTTAATCTGTCTCAGTGTCTTTATCTGTAAAATGGGGATTATAATAATATCTACCTCATGGAGTTTCTGGGAAAGTAAAGAAGTTAATATATGTAATATTTCTTAGCTAATAGCAGTGACTTCAACCTGAAGCACTCTCCTGTGTTCCTTTAGTTTCAGTCATAGTTGTCTTACAAGTACCAGCACAAAATCCCTCTTCCAGAAAGCATTTCCATTGATCTCTCTTGTGTTTACACTTTTATTGAATCTACTTACAATCACTACCCACCCAATTTAGCACTTAATTGAGCTCAAATTGTATCATGTGGATTAATTCTCTTCTCAGCTTGATTTCAGACACATTTATTTTTAGTCAACAAAGTGGTGTGAGTTATTAGGGACAAAGGTAGGCAAGAATCTGACTTGAAGGAGCCCCACAGTTTGCTTGGAGAGTGATCCTAATATTAAATTTTCAATAAGAATGTCTATGGGGGGTACTATTTATGAATGCTTTTATGTGCTTGGGCGTTTATATTATCTAACACCCTACTAATCTTGTGGTGATCATTGCCACTTTACCAGTGAGGACAGCTGTAATTAATAATGGTTAAGGAACTTTAGGATCACCCAGCTTCTCAGTGTCAGAATCAGGTATGTTTAACAATGCTTTTTTTGTGATACAAAGCTGCAACTTAAATGCCAAAAACATGTTAGGTAAGACAGTCATGGGAAATCATTTATTTTTGCAGGTCTTGAAGAATTATCTCATTATTTTATCATGTTTCATGAAAAATGCTTACTGAAATAATGTCGTCTGTTGATTAGGAGATAGAAACTGATTTTGTTAATTTAGGCTTGAATTTCCTTGGTGTTGGAAATGTGCTTCCTCTGACTTATTCAGTGTTTGTGGTGTAAAGAAAAATAGCAACAAGTACTTCTTTCCATTTGTATATACCCCTTGCATAATTGAGAGCACTTTCTTGTGTGTTACCATTTGGTATTTTCTCAATTCATTGAGAAGATGGAATAGAGTATTGTGATCACCATATTTCACTTGAAAACATAATGATCGCTTGCTTAAATCTCAGAGATAATTGTAACCATTGTGAGATTATCGCCCAGAACTTCTGACACTTAACCTTTAGCTAAAAGGTTTAACTGCCTGCATATTTCAAGTGCCTGTATACAGTTTACAGTTTTCAGTAAAAACCGGATAGACAAGATCCCCAAATCATCATGGACTTAAGAGGCAGATGTTGGCCAGGCATGGTGATTCAGGCCTGTAATCCCAGCCTTTTGGGTGGCCGAGGCAGGCAGATCATGAGGTCAAGAGATCAAGACCATCCTGGCCAACATGGTGAAACCCCATCTTTACTAAAAATACAAAAATTGGCTGGGTGTGGTGGTGTATGCCTGTAATCTCAGCTACTCGAGAGGCTGAGTCAGGAGAATCACTTGAACCTGGGAGGCGGAGGTTGCAGTTAGCCGAGATCATGACCCTGCACTCCAGCCTGGAGACAGAGTGAGACTCCATCTGAAAAAAAAAAAAAAGAGATCCCAGCACTTGGGGAGGCTGAGGCAGGCGGATCATAAGGTCAGGAGATCAAGACCATCCTGGCTAACATGGTGAAACTCTGTCTTTACTAAAAATAAAATAAAAATTTAGCTGGGCATCGTGGCACACACCTGTAGTCCTAGCTACTAGGGAGCCTGAAGCAAGAGAATTGCTTGAACCCCAGGAGGCAGAGGTTGCAGTGAGCCAAGATCGCGCCACTGCATTCCAGCCTGGGCGACAGAGTGAGACTCGGCCTCAAAAAATAAAATAAAGAGGTAGACGTTAATATTAGTATAAGGAAGTTCTGGCCTCATGTTAGAGGTGGAAACAGAGTTGACTAGTAAAGATTTGGAGAAGAGGTAAAAGATGAAAGGGTGTTATAAGCTGGATGGAGATAGTGTGGAAAACACTGATAGGAATGGGGCTTATCCTGTGCAAGGTGCTGTCCCACAGCTGATATTTTCCAGTAAGAGAGGCTACATTCCTCCGTTAGTTTGTACAAGAAAACTGTTACTTGTGATGTAAAATAAGAATGTTGATTTGGGCAGGAGAGGAGTGGTCAAGGGGAGAAGCCTCTGGGCTGTCTCACTTTTAGCTGGCTGCTTTGTCTTCTTCCCTTTCTCACCTTCTCACTGGTGCAACTCCTCACTTCTTTCTGTGGTACTGGATTTTCAAGCCTGTTTAACTGTTCTAGCATTCATTTAGATAAAATGGGAATTACTGTTATTTGTTCACATAAAAGCTGTGTTATATTTTAAGTGGTTAGATATTCGAGTTTCATACCTTACACCCTTTCACATTTTTTATGCTATTTCATATGACTTTATTTCAATTCCATGTTAACACTTTGGGAAGAATTCATGGGATAACTTGGCACTTTTTTTTTTTTTTTTAAATAAGGAAGGAGACATGGAGTTGAGTGCTGTTCTGTCATGTTCTCAGTTGTCTCTTAACATGGAATGAATGTGATTATGCAGACTCTGTTTTACTGAAATGATCCAGTTCTACAGATAATGCACTAAATGTACCCTGATCTGCAGAGACGTAATTACTTGAGTAATTCAAGCAGAGAAACTATGTGTGCTTAAAACCGAACCATTTATTCTGTGTCTAAAAACTATGTGTTACAGTGATACAGTTTGACTAGTTCTGAAAAGTAAGTTCTACCTTTGGTTCTCCTTTATTTATGTAAAAAAAAAAAAAAAAAAAAAAAAGAGAGAGAGGGAGAGAAAGAGCATTGAAGAAATATCCTGAAAATACAGACACACCTCAGAGATATTGCAGAGTTGGTTCCAGAGCACCACAATAAAGCAGATATTACAATTAAGCAAGTCATACAATTTTTTTGTTTCCCAGTACGTATTAAAGTTATGTTTATGCTCTGCTGTATTCTATTAAGTGTGCAAGACCATTACATCTAAAAACAATGTATATACCTTAATTTTAAACGAGTTTATTGCTAAAAAATGCTACCGATCATCTGGACTTTCAGCAAATCTTAATCTTTTTGCTGCTGAAGGGTCTTGCCTTGTGTGTTAATGGCCACTGACTGATCAAGGTGGTGTTTACTGAGATTTGGGTGGCTGTGGCTATTTCCTAAAATAAGACAATGAAGTTTACCGCATCAGTTGACTCTTCTTTCATAAAAGATTTCTCTATAGCATGCGATGCTCTTTGATAGTGTTTTACCCATGGTAGAACTGCTTTCATGATTGGAGTCAATCCTCTCAAACCCTGCCTGTGCATGCTCAACTACGTTCATGAAATATTCTAAATCCTTTGTTGTTGTTTCAACAGTGTGGACAGCATCTTTACCTGGAGTAGATTCCATCTAAAGAAACCATTTGATTATCTGGAAAAAGCAACTCCTCACCCGTGAAAATTTTATCTGAGATTGAAGCATTTCCATCATGTCTTCAAGCTTCACTTCTCATTCTAGTTCTCTTGCTCTTTCCACCACATCTACAGTTCCTTCCTCCACTGAAGTCTTAAACACCTCCAAGTCATCCATGTGGATGAAATCAACTTATTCCAAACTCATGTTAATATTAATACTTTGACCTCCTCCCATGAATCACAGATGTTCTCAGGGTTCTAGGGTATCTAGTTTCCAGAAAGTTATCAATTTGCTTTGTGTAGGTACATCAAAGTAATCATTATCTATGGCAGCTATAACTTTATGACATATATTTCTTTAATAATAATTGAGAGTCAGAATGACTACTTAATCCAAGGGCTGCAGAATGAAATGTGTTAGCAAATATGAAAATAATATTAATCTACTTGTACACCTCTGTTAGTGCTTTTCGGTGACCAGGTACATTGTCAAAGTAATATTTTGCAAGGAATCTTGTGTTCTGAGTAGTAGGTCTTAATAGTGAGCTTAAAATACTCCGTAAACCATGCTGTTAATAGATGTACTGTCATCCAGGCTTTGTTGTTCCATTTCTAGAGCAGACAGTAGATTTAGCATCATTCTTAAGGACCCTAGGATTTTCAGAATTGTAAATGTGCTTTGGCTTCAATTTAAAGTCACCAGCTACATTAGCCTGTAACAAGAGAGTCAGCCTGTGCTTTGAAGCCAGGCATTGACTTCTCTCTTGCTATGCAAGTCCTAGATGGCATCTTTTTCCAATACAAGGCTGTATACATTTAAAGTCTGTTATTTAATGTATATTCCCACTTTCATCAATGATCTTAACTAAATCTTCCAGATAACTTGCCTCAGCTTTTATATCAGCTGTTGCTTTACCTTGTATTACTATGTTATAGAGATAGTTTCTGTCCTTAAACTTCATGAACCAAACTCTAAAGCTAGCTTCAGACTTTTCTTCAGTAGCCTTGATCTCTCTCAGCCTCATAGAATTGAAGAAAGTTGGAGACTTGTTCTGGATTAAGCCTTGGCGTAAGGGAATGTTGTGGCTGGTTTGATCACCTATCCAGACCACTCAAACTTTCTCCATATCAGCAATAAGGTTGTTTCACTTTCTTGTTTGTGTATTCATTGGGGTAGGACTTCTAATTTCTTTCAGGAACTTTACCCTTTCATTCACAGTGTGGCTATTTGGTTTAAGAGGCCTAGGTTTCGGCCTATTTTGGCTTTCAACATGCCTTTCTCACCAAACTGAGTCATTTCTAGCTTTCGATTTAAAGTGAGAGACATGGAACTCTTCCTCTCAGTTGAGTACTTAGAGCCATTGTAGGGTTGTTACTTGGCCTGACTTCAATACTTAGTGTCTCAGGGAATAGGGGCTGGAGGAGATGGAAAGAGACAGGGGAATGGCTGGTGGGTGGGGCAGTCAGAACACACACAATATTTATTAAGTTCATAGTCTTTTATAGGCAGGGTTCATGGCACCCCCAAAAAATCACTGTAGTTACATCAAAGATCAGTGATCACAGCTCACTATAACAAATATAATAATAATGACAACATTTGAAATATTGGGAGAATTACCAAACCGAAATGTAACACAGAGACACAAAGTGAGCACATGCTGTTGGGAAAATGGCACCAACAGATTTCTAAATCCAGGGTTGCCCTAAACCTAAATTTTTCTGAAAAGGCAGTATATGTGAAGCACAATAAAGCGAAGCACAATAAAATGAAGTCTACCTGTACTTAAAATGCCTTGTACAGTTCATATTTTAGGATAATATACTTTGTTATGTACTTTGTAATTTGAAGAGTTGGTCATGCTCTACCTGAGTCCCGCTTGACACCTGTGTATATGCTTTTCATGCTTCAGAGTGTTTTCTTGTGCCTTTTCATGTGGTGTTTATGTCAATTCATTGAGAAGGTGGAATAAAAGTATTGTGATCTTAATTTTTCCCAAGAGAAAACTGAAAAATTCATGTTTTACCCACATGTGGTATCATTTGATAATTATTTCCAGCGGATGGCCAGAAAATGCAGGTGTGCCTGCATGGTATTGATGATCAGTGTCTGAGATATATCTGCCTCACAACTCGGAAGCCTGGTGTATGAAATACAACATTTTTCACAGTGTGGTCTGCGGACTGTGACTGTAAAATATCCTGGATTCCCACACCAGTCCTACCAAACCAGGATCTCTGGGAGGAAGAAAAAACCCTGGGTGTTCACCAGATTCCCCAGGTGATTCTCATTCTTAACAGCAATCTGAGAACAGTTGACACACGGGGGGCAATAAGGTCCCTGGTTCATTGGGCTTCTGGGGACTCTGACTTCTAAGGTGCTGCTTTCTAAATCACAGGACCCACCCTTCTGTCATGGAACAATTAAAATGTGGCCGCCGTGACCCTCGGAATGTCTGCCCTGTCTGATGGGCACGGTCTGTTAGAGTAGCCAGTGGTTGCTGCAGCCTGGAGACATCTGAGAAATTTTTAGTAGCTGAAATTGGTTAGTAGATACATATAAATTCTGAGTGGCACAAATGATACCTTTAAAACTCCGTGAGAGTTGGGAGGAAATTGAGTTATAAGAAGTATAGTAAGTGAGATATGGGTAATACTGGGACACTTTCTCCAGGAACCTTTGCATTCCTGCAGAGCCCAGTGAATTTCCATTGTCATGGGCAGCATTGTATTTCCAAGTTCCAAGCCAATTACCATAGAATCGTGAGAAATGTACTCACTCTGTCTTTGAAGCAGTAGTTCACATTTTAGTCATTGACATTTTATTTTACCTCTTCTCTACTAAGAGAGTGAATGACTCATTTAGAAGATAAAAAAAATACTTGAACTGTTTAAAATATTGATGTTATAAGTGCCATAACTTTGAAGAGGAAGCATGAAAATTGGCATTTAAATGACATATCCAAAGATTGCACATCTTTTATACAGAATGAGACTCGCTATTGGAGTGAACCTGAGATGTTGGATTTCAAATTTGTGTCGGAAGGCCTAACGGCAGGGCTGCTGTGCCTGGCTGAGCACCACATAAAGCCACCCTGCAGAAGGGGCCTGGGGTATTCAGTCTGTGCTAGTCCGGCCAATCAGGAACCCTATTATGGCATATATTTTTTCCAATTATCTGAAGAGAAATAGAAATGTCTGATTTTTAAAAGTTTGAACATAGGGTTTTGGGTTAGCTGAAGCCTTGCACAATACCTAGGACAGTGCAGAAAGTACGCTCCCAGTCAGTGTTGACTGCCTTTTAATTTATTGAGCCTGACAAGGAGTCCGAGATGCTGTGTTTCTGAGATACAGTGTACAGAGAATCCTCATTCGATTATCTCTGACATGGATGATCAGAGGAATCTGCCTCTCTCATGGTTGTAAGAAAAGACAGATCATACTTCCCACCCCCAACAAAACAAAATTAATAAACAAATTGTATAAAATCTTACACATAAGATTCATTGTCACGCTATTCTCCCTCAACTGTTCCTCCAGTCCAAAGTCAAATTCCTGATTTCTCTTTGGCAGTGCAGCTTCTTGATTTTGCCAGTCTTTTCCATGGGTGCTGAGATGTTAAGCTCATCTTCAGTCCTGTGCTGTACCTGAAATACAGGAATGATCTGTTTATGACCAGGAGTATTTGTAGAATTTCCAACATAGACAACTGAAGGGGAAAAAGCAAATACAACTTTGGTCTGCAATTCATATGTAAAAGATTTAAGGCAAAGGGCAAGAATAAAGTAATTTTCAGTGTAAAGAAAATATGAAGGTTTTACTCCTTGAAGGTAATATCAGTGTAAACAGAAAATAGTTTCATTGAAACTGGACAATAAATGAATTCAGTTAAATGAAAACTAGGTACCAAAAGCATTGTATGCAATAGTAGAAAATTCCGATTCTTCATACTGTGAAAAGCGTGCCTTTATTTTAATTAAAAGATTGTGTACTATTAAAAACATAATGCTATTTACTAATTCTGCAACCACATAATAGAAAGCCCACAAATTCTAAAGCTCCTCTTTCCTTTGTAATTTCTAGGTGTGATAATAGTGGTTTAGTATTTCTTTTAAACTTTAACAAATCAAGAGGATACTTCCTCCATCCTGAGGCACGATATAGGGGTTAGCTGCAAATAACTGCAAAAGACATGTATCCATAAAGATATGGGTTAAGCCTGGGTTTTAACATGTGTGTTATTTATTCCCCAGGGGAGGCACTTCTTAACATACTTGAGTTACTATTAACATGTATTATTAGTTTTAACATTTATTATTATAAATTTGTATATATATACATGTATTATTACATATTTGCATTAATA
Source organism: Theropithecus gelada (assembly GCF_003255815.1). Lineage (NCBI taxonomy): Eukaryota > Metazoa > Chordata > Mammalia > Primates > Cercopithecidae > Theropithecus > Theropithecus gelada. The sequence goes on along the minus strand of NC_037685.1, from coordinate 13,058,088 downwards.
TGTATTATTGCATTTTTTACCATTATGTTTGAGTCTTACAACTGAATTTTCAGCTGGGGAGATTAAGTTGTGGAATATGTAAGTGCCTATCTGAACTCAAAGCTTAGGAGTATACTTTCCAGTACACACACATAATGAAAAAATGTTGAGTTAGGCACATTCACTGATAGACACAGGACAGGAAAAAATATTAATGCTTAAGTATTTATAGCCTCTTCTTTCTGCCAGCTTTTGTGTGGTAGGCCCTTGTTATATAGAATCTGGATCATAGGAGTGTAAGGGTGAAAGGAACTCTACTTCCACCTTCTAAAAGTTTAGCAACTTGAGTACATGAAAGAATCTGACAGTAAACACATTAACAGGAGAAAAAGCATGTAAGTTTATTATGGGTCAGCACACAGGAATCACACCAAGTATGAAACATCAAGAGGGGCCAGGTGGTTGAAGTTTAAATACCCTCTTCATAGAAGAGAGGGAAGTGGTGGATGTAGGCAATTTTAGAGGAAGAGTGAATGATTTTTAGGGGAGACGAGTGGGCCTGAAAAACAGACAGTAGCCTGGGACAAAGTCTGAGTTATGGGTGTGGTATCTGCTCTCTCTCCTTTCCTATCAGTTATTCTCTGTTTGATTAGATTTCAGAAGGAGACCCAAGACATTGCATTCATTCTGGAGGAACTGCTCTTCCTCAGATAAGGGAACCTTAGAGAAAGCCCCTCCCTGTGCTTCTAGAAAAGGCAGAGAGGCAAGAGCCTGGGAGTGGGAGGAGGGCAGAAAGACCTCTTGGTTCTGAGGCTTGTTGCTGTAGTTCAAAATACTCAGCATATCAAAGAGCCATACTTTGAGGTATTATTTTCTGAACCCGAATGGGAGAGAGAGATGACTCTTGAGGGACTGGGTAGAAGTGAAAAGCAGGAAATCCATCGTGTTTGACTTAACTTTTAGGAAAGGACAGAGAACTGTTGCCAAATGGGAGAATAATTAACTTTGAAAGGGTGCCTAGGGATGGGAATAGGGGAATTAAGAGCCTCAAAAAGTTTTGGCAAGTTTAGCTAGAGAATTCTGTGGACAGGAGGGATGGATTTGCTAAATGTTTCAGATTGGAAAATGGAGAAAGGGGATTTTGAAAGTTTGTATGTTACAATCACATTTTAGTTTTTAAATTTTGGAGAAGGATACTGTGGATTCATTTTGTTTTCTATTTTAGATTTAGGATTTAGAGAAAGACAGCATTCTTCCCTATGTCAAGATCAGCAGCAGGATTAATGGAGAAAATCCAAGTTGTCTCTGTGCAATCTAGCAGAATCATAAAAGGCAGTTGTTTTGGATTAGTTACTGTTAGGTTTTGTTATAGGAGTCAAAACTCCTCTGTCATGGGGTTAGCAAATTTTCTAGGGCATTGCTTCAACTTATGGATAACCATTCTAGGAATTTTCATGGTAAATGCTGGGTGACACTTTAGCAGCTGCCTTGTTAGAATTCTTGAAGGAACAGCTGAACTAAATCGATGAATTTTCTGTGAACTTCAGGATTTCCTAAAAATGATCTTTCAGTATCTGGAGGCCTCTGTGGATGTGGACAGTGCTCCTGGGGTAGTTACAAGTTCTCTCGTGTGTTCGCAGAAGCTCCGGAGCAGATGCGCTCTTTTGAGTTAGTACCAACAGTTTGATTCCAGGGAACCCGTTTATTTAGCTTGTGGCATTTGGCAGGGATTCTCCAGAATCAGACTGGTTTTCAGAGTAGTGAAACTAAGTCAATTCCGAGGTAATGACATGTTTCAGGTCTTCAGAACTTTGGCAGCACAACTCGAAACAGGAATTAAGAGTAAACCAAGCAATATTAAAGAGTCTAATAGCAGCATGGTTTAGTGTTCATCAGTTCAAACCTCACAATAGCAGTTAGGGTTCTCTTAACACTTCTGGGGTTCTGGCAGGATAAATCCAGTGTCTAGCCAAACTCAAGATCAGGTGGTAAGAAATAAGTCCTTGTTGGATAATTCTTTTACTGGCATCCTTTCTTATTTTCTAGTTTTGATTGTTAAATAGCTCTCTAAATGTTGTCTTTGTATTGGGTAAAGAGCTTGAGTCTCAATGAGTTTGGATTATATCTAGCTTGCATCACAGAGTCTTAAATTCTTGGAGTTTATTTTTTATCAAGTATAAAAATGGGCCTAAAATAGTTCTGTATAAAAAAAAGTCTTGTATAGTACTGGGGGATGAGGTGAGAAATGTGCCTTAAGTTAGTAGGCATTTATGTAGTTCATCTACATCATGGACTGGAGGATTGAATTTTCTAGTAGCAATTTAAAAGAGAGAACAGTAGAAATAGTTGTAGACATTTCAGTGGTGGGACTTCAAGGTAGAAATATTGCCATGGAAACAAAGATTTGAGTAGGAGTAAGAAGAGGAGTTACAAAAGGAGGAATATTTGGGGAAAAAAAGAAAAAATATATTTTAAGTTTTATTTATAATTGTGTTTGCCAAGTCTGTGTTCACTTTTGAGCTGGTTCCTTGGTCCTTTTCACTCTGTTTTGTGAGTGTGAGCAAGAAAATACATCTCTCTTTCTCTGTATGTATAGATATGTGTGTGTGTATATGGTGTGTGTGTGTGTGTGTGTAAATGTATGTGTATATGTATGTGTGTGTATATGTTTGTATATATGTGTATGTGTGTATATAACCAGACTAAGCATTTAAAGACTACCCCTTAGCTAGACTAAGTTTTTAACTAGATTAAGCATTTAATGACCTAAAGTTCAGGAATTATTATTATTTTTTTTTCATTTCTCACTGTGTCTTTACAGTGGAAAAGCCCAGCAAATATTGTTTGGTTAGTATTTTTTACTCAGTTTGATTTTTTAAATGCCTTCTGAGTATCTATTATGTACAAGACATTGGCCTACATGCTGTGGGGTCACCAAATACGTAACCTGTAATCTCCAATACAAAGAGTTTACACTCAAAGCAGGATACTTGTAGCAGGAATAAAAATATTAGCTAGTGTTTGTTTATTGCTTGTTTGCCAGATTTGGCACTTCGTATGTTTAATTCTTCTGACAAACTTAAGGTTAACTATTACTATGTTTCTCTTCCTTGAAGAAACTGAGTCTTCAGAATGATCCATCAGTCAGGGTGATAACTACAAATAAATGGTAGAGTCCAACTTGGTACATAGTATAAACTAAAAGCTGGGCTCTTAAATATACTTCTATGTTGCCATCATATATGTATGTCATAAGCAGTATGGGAGGGTACAAAAACATAGTTGGTTAAAAATAATAGATTTCTGAGCATAGGGTGATTATATCTGATTTACAAGGTTAGAAGGGCTCCAAGGTGGTGACCACTGATCTAGGCATTGGAAAGGTTAGTATAATTATGAGAGGAATCATTCTAGGCAAAGGGGGTAGTACGAGGAAAGGTGTTGAGATTTATTAGTATAATAAGTGCCTATCTCCTAGTACAAATGCTATGTATTGAGTATTTTATAGCATTTATAAACTAATCATTTTTGTAGCAGATAAAATGGGCACTAAGAAAATGGAATGCTTCCTTTTAAGGCAGGGCCAATCAGACACTTGGTATATAATCCATGCTGAACCTTGGATAGTCAGTTTTTGGTGATGCTCGTCCAAATTTGGACAATAGCTACAAAGTTTAATTTAAAGAGATGGCCATTCTGTGACCTAGTTGAGCACAAGAGTGGCCTACGGAATATCAGTGTGCATGTGCCTACCTTCAAAATAACTGCTGACACCATTTACTGTTTTGAATATGTTTTTTATCTGTTAACTGGGGACAGATGAAGTTAACAAATAAGGACAATTATATCATTGCAGGAACTCAAAGTCAGTCCTTGCACTTACAGTGTAGAAGATGCAGACATCCCAATTCCTCATCTCCCATTTCATTGTTAAATATTAATATATTAATTTATGTGACTATAGTCTGTCACTAAAGCTTCTACCTTCTCACTCCATATATCAAAGCTAAATGATCATACTTAAGCCCTCACTGCAGAGTAACTTACAGACTCTGGCTAATTCATCATAACATTTATCAGATGGTTCTTACTTAAATATTATGATTGCTGTTTTATAGGCAGAGAATAGGAGGCAAAGACATTGACAGTGTTTATTTATATTGGCTATATAAAGCATTGTACCGAAAGTGCTACATTCAACATAATGACATTAATTTCATTCACAGGTTTTTACTTTTTAGGATTCTGGGGTGTTATAGGGTAGATACTTGCAGAAGAAATAACCTCTGTGACTCCTCTGCTATAGTGAGGCAGAGATATTTACTAGATGTTTGATATCTCTGGTTCTTGTGGTCTATCCCAGTTCTGGAATTCAGTAAAGCTGTATCTTTTAGTTGTTATTTCTATGAATAGCTATTCAAAGTGTCAGCCATTTTGTAAAATTATTAACACTTTAAAGCCGCACGCGCGCGTGCATGTGTGTGTGTGTAAGTAGTAGCTCTTCCCCAAGTTAGAGTACTATTTATTTGCCTGTTTCATACAGGATTTATGCTTTTCAATTATGAAAGCTGAGTTATTCCAGTCCTCTAAAAATCTATGCAAGATCAATAAGAACAGAACAGATAAAATCATAAAACTCCATGTTTTCGGCATAAGAGGAAGACAGAGAACAGTACAAATTTCAGATTATCCGTAAGTAGAAAGGTACACACTAAGTTCCGGAAAAGAGATTTCTCAAGTTTCTTTCTCAAGTCTTTGTGGAGAGCTGAGTTTTTAGAAAAATTGCATGGAAAAGAGAAGATGTAATTGAGCTAAAATCTATCACCAAGAGAGAAAGTCAATCCTAAATTCAAAAATACTGAAAAAGAGGCCTGGGTATATCAGATCAGCAACTGCAGGGAAACGGTATAACACCTGTGTGTGGGGCTGAGGCAGGCAGGCAGGCAGTCTTGGAAAGGCAACACTTCTACGGAAGTGAGGCTGTGGGAGGCTGAATAGTGACCTCTAAAGATATCCATGTCCTAATCTCTGGAACCTGTGCATGTTACCTTATCATCTGCAAAAGAATTTTTGCAGATGCAATTATGTTGAGGATTTTGAGATAGAGAAATTATCCTGAATTATCTGGGTGGGCCCTAAGTGAAATCCCAAGGGCCTTTGTAAGAGGGAAGCAGGGAAAGATTTGACTACAGAAGAGAAGACAGTGTGAGGATGGAACAGAAATTGGAGTGACGCAGACAGGAGCCAAGGAATAGCAGCAGCCACTAGAAGCTGGGAGAGGCTAAGAATGGATTTTCACCTGGAGCCTACAGAGGGAGCCAGCCCTGCAGATGCCTCCCTGCTAGCCCCAGAAGACTTATTTTGGACTTCAGGCTTCCAGAATTAAAATAGGATAAGTTTCTGTTGTTTTAAGCCATTCCATTTGTGGTAATTCGTTATATAAGCATTAGGAAACTAATACAGAGTGTAAAATGGGAAACTTACTTTTGGGAATTCTTCAGTGAAAGCAAAAACAAGCAAAAGGGGAAATGTAGGATCCTTAAAGGAAAAAAAAAGGTGAAAACATAAATGGAAAACACATAGTTCCCCTGCCCATCACCCCCCACCCAGACCATTTACTAAAGAAACTACATTTTTGCTAATGTAACAGATGAGAGCTCTCTTCAAGAAAGAGAGACTGTACTAGAATAGTCCTGTGTCCTGTCTCCTGCATTTTTGCCTGTTGAAGAATGAATGCGGGGAAGAGGGTCCTTCACAGATGCATTCTCCTACCTTGTTTAAATTTGCTTCACCCGTGTGACTCGTACTGACTATCAAAAGCCAGCCAGAGAATTTGGCTTTTTCTGTAACTTTATAGATGTTTGTTTCTTAATGAAGAAAAAAGTTATTTGGCTCTCTCCACATCTATTTGAGTGCCTGCTATGTGTACTATTCTCAGAACAGTCAAGGTAGGAGTTAGTGAAAATGTCTCACTTTGGTGAAATTCTTGGGGCTGTAATATGCACAACCACCCCCTGCTCATGAAGGCCTGCAGCAGGCATAGGGTCCCAGGGGACGGGTGGGTTGGTCTTCTCATGTCTGCGCAGACTCACAGCAGAGTGAACCACATAGGGAGAGTGGGTCTGTTAGAGGTGGCAAACCCGGGTGCCAGAGAAGGACCTGGAAAAGGAAATTCAGGGGATCAGGAGCAGATATCAGAAATAAGTCAGAAAATAGGGTTTAAGGTAGGTCAGAGCAAAGTGGTTTGGGGTATAGGCTGGGAAGGGAAAGGTGCCAGGGAACATTTATTGATATTGGCAGGAACAAACCAGTCAGCTTAAAGACTCAGAGCTGGGCTGGCCAGCGACAAGCAAAGATTAAAAATAAATCTGTTTAATTCATGGATATGCAGTATAAATGATTTCTTATAAAACAGTTGACTGTGCTCCTCCTTTTAAAAAAAAAAAAACTTTTTCTTTTAATAGAAAAATGTTTATAAAACTGTTCCAGATGCAATTATGTTTGTATCACCATGTTTAGAAATTTGGCATATGCTACTTGTACAGTTTTAAAAGTGTTATACTTAAAATAATAACAGCTGAAATAAAAATATAATTAAGGTGATATTTATACAAAAAAGTGCTTTCTAAAAATAAAAATCTTTTTATTTTAAAGGTATTAAAAGGTTTCTGTCTTTTTGCTAAGTTTAAATTTGTCATTTTGGTCATTGCCAGCATAAAAGCTTCATTTTATTTATTAGCCCATCCAGTCCAGTTCTCCCTTTCTCACTATGCGAGAAGAGCAGTATACTCTGGGAGTAACAGGACCAAGGACTCTCTTGGTCATTATATTCGTAGGAAGGAAACCGTTTTCTTATTCATGCTTAGATCCACTGAATGCTCCCCTTGCCACACACCATCAGGGTGGACAATCAAGCTGAATGAAATGTGCGCTGTGATTTACAGTTGATGGTTAAAATTATGGCACACCTGAGGCCTAACCCTTGTTCCTGTAGCTGGGCTGTGGCTCCCAAGTGCTGCACCAGCTGGTTTTTGCTAAATTTACAAGTGGAAGGATTTTCTCCAAGGAAGGAAATCCTAACATGACTTGCTGACTACCAAACTGATGACTAAGTGACGTGTAAAGAGAGGCGAGACTAGACTATGGAAAGAAGAAAGTATGTGAAAATGCAAAACAAAAGTAGTTTATGCAACAAATACTGTGTGCCTGATGCTGAGCTCAGTCCTGAGGGTACAGTGGTGAGAAACAGAAACAGTGTGCCTCAGGAGCTCACAGTCTAATGGGGAGGACAGACATGTGTCGGAGAAATGAGTGCCCTGCTTGGGGAAAACAGCTCAGCACAGCACTCAGCTTGGCCAGAAATAGGGAAGATTTCTTGGAGAAGCTAACACATGAGATAAATTATGGAAGATAACAACATGGAGAAGTAGGGGAAGGATATGAGAGAGAGAGAGAGAGAGAGAGAGAGAGAGAGAGAGAGAAGCCAGAGGCAGAAGCCTAAAGCTTCATGCTGCAAGTGAGGGGAGAAGAAGGAGCTTGACATTGTAGAAGAAATGTAAAACCTGAAGAAGAGATAAAAAGTTAAGTTTTTGCTTAAAGAGTTAACAAAGAACTATGGTGTGTGAATTATTCTATGTATAAGCTTCTTAAGAGCTGCCTTAACAAATGACCACAAAAGTGGTGTCTTAAAGGAACAGAAATTTATTCTTTCACAGTTCTGAAGGCTAGAAGTCTACAATTATCATGTCAACAGGGCTACGCGCTCTCTGAAACCTGTAGGAGAGAAGCTTCCATGCCTCTTGTAGCTTCTGGTGTTCGCCAGCAATTCTTGGTGTTCCTTAGTTTGTAGATGTGTCACTCCAATCTCTGTCTCTGCTGCTTCTTGTGTGTCTCTATGTCTTTCTTCTCCTGTTCTTGTAAGGACACCTGTCTTATGGGATTCAGGGCCCACCCTCTTCCAGTATGACCTCATCTTAACTAATTACCTTTGCAATGACCTTATTCCAAATAAGATCACATTCAGAGGTACTGAGGGTTAGGACTTCAACATATCATTTTGGAGAACATAATTCAACCAAAAACGGTATCCACAAAAGAGTGTTTAAGTTTATATTTTTCCCTGGGAGTTGCTTAAAGGAAGGCCACGCAGTGGGAACCCACACTTGTGGGCTGATAAACTGTGGTGATTTTTTTAATGGCCTATTGAAGAAGAAAAGGCAAACTTGAACATAATGAACTGAGAAAAAGAACACTAAATATTTATAGTTCTGGTAGCCCTCATTAAATAAACAATGGGCAGCATTTTTCTGAGAAGCTGTGTGGAAGCTATTTTAGAAACTACCTTTTGGGAGTTATTGTGAAGGAGAAGTCAGTAGTTAAACCATCAGCAATGTCCTTATTGCAACAAAACAAAAAAAGCAAGCCCTGGACACATCCTATCCTAAATCATTGTATCTTATAGAAACATAAAAGGAACAGAAACACAAGCTAATGGCAGAGTCTCTGGCCTACGTGACAGAGTTTTATTGAAAAGGTTATATGGTATTTGCTCTGGAATAAAGACATAGAATGAAGGCACAAAGACAAAATCCATTTCCATGATTCAGAACATAAAGAATGCAACTTTTAGTTTGTACTGTCTTATTATCTAAATTTTTTTTATTTCTATAACTTCTGATGTAGTGTTTATTACATTATAGGTACACTTCAAAAATCTGTAATTCTTCAATTAGAATAGGCAAATAAATACTCTCCAGTTCCTAGAAATTCACTGCATATACATTAATTCAAGAACATTTCTGTGAACTTCTATACCACTGTTCTGTTTCTCTGTCCTGACTGTAGGAATGTATCTGGCTATTAGTCTGTTAATCTACAGAGTATACGGGCAGTATTGAAGCCATGAATTTTATTAAATAGCATCTTCAAAGATTATCCTGCATATTCACTAAATTCATATTGTTAGACTCAGGTCTTTCTTTGTTTGTCATTTTATATTGATTTTCTGAACCAAAGTTGAAATAGCTTTCTAATGAAACTTTTAAATTTTATTAGCCATGAAGTTTGAATAAATATTTTCATTCATCTAACACCGTACCTTATCCTCCTGCCTCTTATTAACCATTTATTTTTGTTCATTTATTTAAAAATTTTTATTAATATTTTTAACAAATAATTATATATATTTATGGGGCACAGTGAGATGTCCTGATATGCACACAGTATGGAATAACTAAGTCAAACTAATATATCAATCATCTAGCTTAACTTTTTTCATGGTAAAAATTTGATATTTAATCTCTTAGTCTTTTTTTTGTTGCTTATTTATAAAGAAAAGGAATTTATGTATTACAGTTTTGGAGGCTGAGAAGTCCAAGGTAAGGGGCCACATCTGTTGAGGGCTTTCTTGCTGGTGGGGACTCTCTGCAGAGTTCTCAGGTGACATAGAGCATTACATGGAGAAGAGGCTGAGTGTGCTAGTTCATGTCTCTCTTCCTCTTCTAATGCAGCTACAGTTTCACTTCCATGATAACCCATTAATCTAATAACTCATTAATTATTCAATTAATCTATGAGTGGATTAACCCATTCTACTTCGTAAAGCCCTTACCTCTCAATACAGACACATTGGGCATTAAATTTCGACATGAGTTTTGGACAGGACAGATATTCAAACCATAGCACCCCTAGTTATTTGGTAATATACAGTGCATTATTATTAATGATAGTCAGCCTGTTGTGCCATAGATCTCAAAACCTATTTATCTTATCTAAAACTTTGTATCCTATGATAACTCAACCATTCTTTCTCTCCTACCCCTCTTAACTATTTATCTTATAAAGTTTTTTTATTTAAGGGTCAAAAGTTTGAATTCATTGCTATATAGTTCAGAATTTCCACTACATAAAAATGTTGTGGCTAAGATTCAAGTTGCTTTAATAAAGACAAATTGCAGAACAATCTATAGTTTAAGATTATTATATAGTGTTACATTTATGACTTGATTACAAAATTTTGCCAAATATATTTAGGCATTTGAGTACCAGAACACATGAGCTCTAAAAGGATTAAGCCTGCTTTTAGTTCTACCAAATATTATCCCTTCAAAATAGGGCAAAAATGTGGCTTTCAAACACTACAGAATTTTTAAATGGTCAATTCCAAACTTTTTTTGGGGAAAATAATATTAAATAGATTGTGTTAATTTGGAGCAAACATGAATATTTCCAAAAAAACAAAACCTGCTCAGAAGGTGGGCCGGGGGAGGAGACAGTACAAACAATACAAATGAAGAAACAAAAGGCTTGGAATTTATTACCAGCTATGCATTTAACTTGCTGTAATCTCTATGAGCTCCTGCTTATCGATTTATCAGTGAGACTAATAATTCTGTTCTACTCACATTGCTGAGCAATTAAATGTGTCCAAAGAAATAATGTTTGAAAGCATAAAATTAGAAAATTTATAAATTATATGGAAATGTGCAAGTACAGGGTGGTTATATACAAAATAACCAAATTGAGAGGATTCTTGGAATAGTAGATCAAGAAAAAACAAAGAATTGAAAGAAGTTTCCCTTAAGCTATTTGAACGAAATGGATAAGTGTGGACTGAATGAAGTAACACTAAGAAGATTAATAGATATTTAAATGAGCCTATTAAAAATTTTGTTTTTAAACAGACATAAGTCGTGTTTGGGACCTAGTGGATGCCTGGTATATGTAAATTGATAGACAGCTGGCTGGATATCACAGTTATTAAAATTCCCTTGACTTTGTGCTGGAAATGCTACATCTATCCTGTGAGGGCAATATACTTTACTTTGAAAATGAGCAATCTGTTTAGGTATATGTGGCCAGGATGGTGAGGGATTTGAAAATCATCCCATATTAAGCATCACTGAAATAATAGAAAGTATTTAGTCCACAGAGGAACAGGCATATATGTGAAGAGACAACAGATTTTCAGATTTTTGAAAGATTGTTGTTGATGTTGTATGTTCATCATGTGTACTTCAGGAGGCAGAGTTAGCACAAACTTTGGAAGTTATATGGAGGCAAAACTGGAATATATGAGGAAGCAAAAACGTATTAACTAGTCGAGTTGTTTGAAAAATGAGGTCCTCTTTATGACAAGTGCTTTATATTCGGTCACTGGTAGTACAGAAACAGAACCTAGTTGAAGACCTTGCAAATTTTACTTTGGATACCTTGAGCTAGGAGGGTTAGAAGGTGATCTTTTAGGTGCACCTTCGAAAGATTTTATAATTCTCTGAAAGATCTTATGTATAAATCTTGCATCTGTTGATCAGCAGGCAGGTATTGTTGTCCATTTTCTCCTGTACCATGAGCACTACTGGAGAAGGGCAGTCTCTGTATGATCTTTATACTCTGGCCATTGCCACAATGCCAACTGTACAGTACATAACTGCACCTGGTGTTGCCATTCATTGATTTGTTCATTCATTAAATATTTTATTGTGCTTCTACCAGGTACTGGGTACTGTTTTAGGGAGTAGGGTTCAAGTAGACAATAATGAACTTACTTCTTTGAGGAGTGGGGCAGATAGCATAGAGATCAACAACTAAATATATATCAGTGGTGAGTGCTGTAAAGAAAAATGAAAACCAGCTGGGCGCGGTAGCTCACGCCTGTAATCTCAGCACTTTGGGAGGCTTAGGTGGGCAGATCACCTGAGATCAGGAGTTCAAGACCAGCGTGACTGATATGGTGAAGCCACATCTCTACAAAAGTACAAATTTAACCGGGCATGATGCTGGGTGCCTGTAATCCCAGCTACTCGGAAGGCTGAGGTGGGAGAATCACTTGAATCCAGGAGGCGGAGGTTGCAGTGAGCCAAGATCATGCCATTGCACTCCAGCCTGGGCAACAGACTGAGACTCTGTCTCAAAAAAAAAAAAAAAAGAAAATGAAAACATTTAGGGGGGTTAAAGATTAATCAGAAGGGTTAGTTTTTTTGTTTGTTTATTTTTTTGTTTTTTTGTTTTTTGAGAAAGAGTCTCACTCTGTCGCCCAGGCTGGAGTGCAGTGGTTCAGCCTCGGCTCACTGCAACCTCTGTCTCCTGAGTTTAAGCGATTCTCCCACCTCAGCCTCCCGAGTAGCTTGGACTACAGGCACGCACCACCATGCCTGGCTAATTTTTTGTATTTTTAGTAGAAACAGGGTTTTACCGTGTTAGCCGGGATGGTCTTGATCTCCTGACCTCATGATCCACCCGCCTCGACCTCCCAAAGTGCTGGAATTACAGGCCTGAGTCACTGCGCCTGGCTAGAAGGGTTAATAAGATGCTCAGGCCTTTCCAATAGGTAGACATTGAACCAAGACCTGAAGGATGCATTAGACTAAGCCAGGCAGATAATCTAGACTGTTCTTCTTCCAGGCAAGTGGGCAGGCAGTACAAAGGCCTGAAGGAGGAGTGTGTTTCTGGGTTTGAGGAATAATAAAGAGGCATTGTGTCTGAGGCAGAAAAGCCAGGGGAAGAGATTTGGGAGATGATGTGGCCAGAGAGGTTGGTGTTTGCTAGAAGAAAGGCGGACGTGCTGTATTGACTTAGGCTTTCACTGTGAGGGGAAGCCTTGAATGCAGAGATCATGTTCAGAGGGGAGAACAGAGGTGTGGAATGACAAGTGAAGTATCAATTAAAATGAGCCCTGGACTGATGGTGTGGAACCAGATGCTAGAATGGTCTGCGCCATCTAACACCTGGATGGCCTTCTTCAAGTTACTTAACCACTCTGGGTCTTGATTGATTTTGGATTTGGGGACTGAAATATTAATAGGTAGCTTATAAGGATCTTTCATGTTTTTTGAATTTCTCGATTAAATATCATTATCATTTTGTGTTAAGCTTAGAACACTGAGAGCTGAGTAGAGTGGACAAATAAATGTTGGAATTAGGAAAGTGACACGAAGGAAATTGGTCTCAGCTGGGTTTTAAAAGTAGGCAGAATTTAGATCAGTAGAGCAAAGAGGATAGGATAGTCCAAATGTGGAGAATGCTGTATGAATGGAGGCAGAATATGTATTGAACGTGAGGAACCACAAAGAGGTCAGCTCGGTGAGGGTGGAAGGGGGCTTCTGGAGGAACTGTAGTTAAACATAAGACATTAACAGATTATTGACCAACAGGCAGGGGAGGTTAATATGCTCCAGTGAACAAAGAACCATCAAATATTTTAGAGTGGGGACTAACAGGTTGATGTTGCTAAGAAAATAATGTGGACTTTGCCTTCAGTGATGTATCTTTTCACAACTGTATCTTTGATAAACACAATTTGGGTTATACTGGTAGGGATTAAGTAGTGGAAAATCTCTTAAAAGAAATGTGCCTCTACTGCCCCCTTACCACAGTAGAACAGATGAGCCCTAATCAGAGCTGGTAACTGGAATGGTAATTGCTCTGAGGACCAATGTATGTAAACATCACTATTTGAATACCTAGATTTGGGCAAGCAGTAAGGAGGAAAGTTCCGAACCTGAGATACCCAGATTAAAGTAGGACCTTTTGAAATGGACTAAACTGTTTTCAAGTCAGTAGCACCCTGACTTTCGGAAGAAGCAGGCAGAAATCCCCTCTCTGGCATCCACATTGTAGGTTTCCAGGATTTTAACAGACTAAGATGAGGCAGGTCACAATCATTTTTCACCAACTTGAGGAGGTAGGACATTATATGTGAGAATTAGGCAAAGCAATGAAACTGAGAATTTAAACACTTAGGGAGTTACAGATACCGGAGTTATTAAACATAGAAGATAGAGTGGCTGTATGTACTTATTTAAATAAATAAAAGATGAACCACAAAAGTGAACAAGTAATGAAAAACTGTTGACAATAATCAGGAAGATCTGAACAAGAACCACATGGAACCTCTAAAAATGGGAAACGTTGTAGAAATAAAAAAATGGAATAGATTAAGAGGCAGATGAGTCACAGCTAAAGAGAATTAGTAAACTGGAAAATATATGCAAGAATTACCCAGAAGGTAACACACAAAGGAAAATGGAAATGTAAAAAGATGGAGAGATTGTATTAACAGACTTCCCACAGAAGAAAAAATGGAGAGTCAGTATTTGAAAACATATTGGCTAAGAATTTTATAAATTAATAAAACATGCAAATTCCAAGATTTAGGTTGTACAAAGTATCCCAAGTAGGGTAAACAAAAATATGAATATTAGAGTATCTGTCAAAAAACCTATTTTAGTTTTTTTTTCCCTTTAGAGCATTTGGGGTACTAAAAAATTTAGTTGGTGACATCAGCTAAGAGTTGGTCACCATCATTGTGGTGAGAGATGATGACTTGGATGAATAATATAGGAGTAATGATGAAAAGGCAATCAATACACATATTAAACCAAACTCCAGTGTAATCAAATGAATGATATTAGGGAAAAGAAAAAGATCAAACAGCCATTTTCATTCTTGCTTTTTATGATTACAACACAGGCGTGGAGAAAAGTTGGGAAGGTGAAGTAAACTAATTTGGGGAAAAGATACATGTTTGGTTTTAGATAGGTTAATTAAGTTTGGGAGAATAACAGCATTTTGAAATGAAAATTTCAAGTAGAGAAGCCATCCTCGTGAACATTTAAAAACTTCTGATGGATGTTTCATGTGAAAAAATGTATTGCACATTAACAAAATTTTGTTTTATTATATATCAGAGTTAAAAATAAAGGATTGTTTTCAGTGCAGTATTTCACCATGTTATCTGCTTTTATGTGTGTATTGCAATGATATAAGGGGAGCAATACAGTACAAATTCAGATTACTGAAGTTGCTAAATTAATTCAAGTTAGTAAAGTAATTGGGAATTAAATTTCTGGAATTGATTTTTTTTTAAACGTAAATTAACAATGGCAAGAGTACAAGTACTAATGTTCATGGCGATTCTTGGACTTAGGTTAAGATATGTTGGTTTCACTCTGAATTGTGTATTTGTAAAATTATTGTACTATTACCTGCCTGGGTTATTAATTTAGCAGTGATTATCCATGATGATATCATATTTCAACAGAGCCCCATGAACATAAAAAAGGTTAGCGCTGCCTCAGATTTTAGCAGGGCAGGAAAGATTAAAAGTCTTTTACCTACACAAGTAAAAACAATAATTTGAAAGTCAGAGGTGACTGAATAACAGAGAAGCAATGGTAAACTGCAGGTTGAATTTGAGTAATGAATAGGTCCTTCTAAAGGGGAAAAATCATCTTGAATAGAATACCTCTAAAATTATATTTAATTTTTTGGCTTATAATGTTGCATGAGATTAAGTATATGTTAAAAACAGGCTTTGAACCTTTGTGTAATAAGTCTTTATACAGCCATCAAAACAAAACAAACATGCAAATTAAATAGAATCAACACTTCAGAAAGCTATAAAATTGAAATTGCCATGACATCTGTTTTAGATGATGATTTTTTTTTTTTTTTTTTTTTTTTTTTTGCTTAGTATAAGTTGCTGTCAACCACTGACTGTTAAGGCACAGGATTTTTTTAGTTTGACAAGCCTGGTATTCTGAGATAAGTGTATTCTTGCTACTTTCCTCTGTTTGAATTACTAGGAAACCACCATTATGGCTCCCAGTGCTGTCATTTGGCCTTTCTGAAGTACACGCATCACTGTTAAGTCTGCCTCTGTCACTTTCCTGCTAAACCAACCCTGGGAGTTAAAGTTGTAACTTAACATGTTGCTCGTACAACAGTAATAAACTGAGACATTGAAATCACATGATAGTCTTGTAATAAAATGATCCAGAATATAGTTATGCTAATTTTAAAGATTATCACTTAAATGAATGACAAATTTTCCTAGAGATAGCTAACATTTCTGATAATACATTCCTTGGCCTTTTTGGACCCAAATTTTATGGTGACATGATGGAGGCAAAGTTAAATGAACTGAGTTAGTTAAAAAAACAACAACAACAACAAAAAAACACAACACACACACGAGAAACTGTCTTTCCATCTGTTGGTGAAGTGGGTAAATAAGAAATAGCACATTATTCTCTCTTCTCCCTTGAAAATTGCATTTACAATAGATTAAAAAGAAACAGAACTTAAAAGATTTTTGGGCCATACTTGTTACATAAATCAACCTATACATCCCAGAAAACAAATTTGTTGCACTTGTTTCAGGTAGTGGATTTTCTTAGGGGATCCCTAATAGCTATAATTAACAGGTAAAGCCTTTAAATGTGACTTTTTAAAATCTGAAAGTTATGGTTGAGATAATTTTGATTGCCCGTTTCTGAGCGGTTATATCTCCATTGCTAACCTTGCCTTCCGGATGTTTGCCTGAAGGTTGTTGATTGCCCATGTTGTATTTGTCATTAAAAATATCTGGTTATGGTCATCCTTGATGCCAACTGCTGTCATATGTTCACTAGTGCAGCGGTCACCACCTTTTTTGGCACCAGGGACCAGTTTTAGGGAAGAAATTTTTCCAAGAATGGACCAAAGGTGTGGGAGTGGAAGACGGTTTTAGGATGAAACTGTTCCACCTCAGGTCATCATAAGGATCATGCAACCTACATCCCTCACATGCACAGTTACAATAGGGCTCCTGCTCCTATGAGAATCCATTGCCACAGCTGAGCTGGCAGGGGGTGGAGCTCAGGCAGAAAGGCTCACTGGCCCACTACTCACCTCCTGCTGTGCAACGCGGTTCCTAACAGGCCATGGGGCCACTGGGGACCCCTGCACTAGTGTATCTTTAGCTTGATTCTGTTGTAGATTGAGTTCCAGAGCAGTGGAAGATTGTGATACTTCTAGGGCATGAACCTTCCCACACACCCAGTTGTTAAAATTTAGTCTATCTACCTTTTGAGAATTGTATGACTTGATTTGTGAATAAACATTTACCAGTAATTATGCAATTCTATTCTTGAATTTCACTTTAGGTACAAATACTACTAAATTTCATGGTAAAATGAATATCCTGAAAAGATAGCCAGGCTTTTGTCCTTTTAGTTTATTTCCAAATATTATATCAAATTTATCATTCCCTTTTATTTCCCTTGTACTGTTCTACTTACAGCCTTATGTGTTTGTGGAATGCCATAATTAATAAGACTTTAGACTCTATGGTTAATTTTAGTGTTTATTGCCCATCTCTTCATGTGAAGATCACTTCATCACTATCACAGCATGTTCTAGCACACACAAATGCCACACAGACAACAGACCTTTAAAAAAAACCAGCATTGCCTTAAAAAATTAATGTATCAATTAGACATCAACCAAGTGAGAAGGTATCTTCTGTTAGATCATATTACATGAAAACTTCCGTTAACCCAGATGACAAAATATAATGTCTTGATTTGTGGGCCAACATTTTTGTCAAAATAATTATAAAGATAATTTATCAGTGCCATATACAGGAGAACTGATCTGAATAAACCAGCTGTGTCCTATTAGATAAACTAATGGAGAATATACAGATGGATGTCTTAGCAGTTCTCCAAAAAAAATGGCATTAACCAAATAACTCAGGGTCGTGTTGCTGGGCAGAATTTTTTTTAGGTTTCTCCTTGTGTTAAACTTTCAGCAATCCTAGTTACAATCATCTTACTGAAAGTAACACGGAACTTTAAATCATTGCATTGAAAGTCACCTCAGTGAGTTACCTCATTGAAAGTGAAGTGGGGTATTTAGTACTTATGCAGTTAGGAATTATCTTTGAAAATTAAAAGAATAGAAGGAACATTAAATATTGGTGATTTAATGGCGAATTATTACTGTGTGCTGAGAAAGTCTGTCTGAAGAACGCTTTAGAATGTTATGTGTAAGTGTGACCATTCTGCTAAATAAAGTAACACCTAAAGTCATGCCGTAATGCAGTTCTGGAAAGAGCTATTGAATTAGAATCATTTTCACTTCCTGGCATCCCAGTAAGCACGTCTGTGAACTTGGTTAAGTCACTTAATCTTCCTAAGCTTGGTATCCGTTCCTATAAAAGTGGAAATGATATTCTAATGCCACTTCCTCCCGTGATGGTTTTTAAAAAATAGTTGAGATAACATATGTCAAAAGGCCAATTACAATGTCTGGCATTTTTGAATCAAACAAATCAGATATGTAAAATGACTGAGAAATATAATGCCTGCCTCAAAATAGTTGAGCATTAAAAAATTTTTTATGCTCTCCTGTACGGTTTCTGAATCTCTTACCCTTCTAAAACTGTTCTCCAGTCTTTCTGTCGTTACTTAATCTCTGACACACCATAAGCATTTTGGGATAATAAAAGTCCAAGTAATTACACTTTTGTTCTTTTCCTTTGTAAATTATCCTTTATACATGTTAAGATTTTCTGTTTAAATGGCCTTTAAAATCAGCACATTAAACTATAAGCATTATAGATGGATCAATTCTATTTTGTACCTATAGTCTCAAACTCTATTGTATTTCCACTGAAAGTATTTATGGCTATGTAAAATGAATTTGTAGTTTTAAGCCATTCGTATGCTTCAGGGAAGTTCATCTGATTCTTGTAAAACCTTTATGATAATCATAAAACAGGATTACAGTCCCCTAGACCCCTACCCTCAATTAATGACTCTCAAATTACTATTCATGTTTGGGTTGATATAATGAGATTTATTTTCCTGTTTTATAACTGTGGATGATACCTTTACTTTAGAAAGCCAGATTCCTGGAGCTCAGAATGAAGAGAAGGAACGTAGAGAATTCTTTGCTGATCTTTATTGCTTTGCTGCATTAGGGAAGTTTTCAGTTGAGCCAAGGGAGCAGGAACCTAGTAGTCAGGGACTGCTGTCACCAGGAAGATTTGTGTGCTCCATTTTGGGGATTTTTTTTTTTTTAGAACTAAGGACCACAATCATTTATAACCATCAGGACAGAGTGAGCAATCCTATAATTTGGGCTAATATATACCTCCAACCTAGCCCAACACACATACACACACACCCTTAATAGGAGGCTAATGTAAAGATAATGTTTAGTGCTGAGGACAAGATGGACTGAAGATATTTCTATGGCAATAAAAAGGCCCCTCCAGACATCTGTGTTCTAAAGTTGATGCTGTTTATTAGAGGCTGCCTGTTCTACAGACTGTAATTATCATTAGGTAGAAAAAGGTTGTTGAATGTGGGTGGACTGCTTGGCTGAAGCTTTCTGACTGATTTGTTTAGCCCAGCTTTGAAGTAAATTTCAAAGGAATATTAAGAACCTGACATTGTGCTACTTGTCTCCATAGGTGAAGTCGTAGCTAATTATGGGATGTTTGCTGAATGTGGATGAAATTTTTGAACAAACAACATAAACAGCAACACAAAAACACAATTAAGAGTGACCCATGTATGTTAAATGATTTTAGTGTATATGCACTGACTGTTTACAGAGGTCTATTTCTCTTAAAGAAAAGGACACTCGTATCAAATCAGTCTTTAAATTAAGTTGCCCTGGAAGTGGTTTCCAAAGGCTAATAGACTGTGATTCAGAATTTATCTTCTGGTTTTAAAACTAGAACTCAGAACTTTCAAGATTTTTCTTGGTCTAAAATTTAAAGCAGATGGGCCCATAAAAATGTAACCCTGATTAGAATGTGTGTGGAGTATTTTGTTTTCCTCCATTTATAGTCATGAGCAATACATCTAGTGAGCCAATACAATGTTATTGTTAATGGAAAAACACGTAGACATTTGACTAATTTTGGCAGCAGAATGAGTTCACTTTCTTTCAAGAATGCAATTTCAATTGTGGTGTTGGAGAAACCAATTATTTTACTATGCATGATTTTTTTTTTTCAGTGAGAAAATACAGGAGTTTTCACAGTTATTCTGTGTACTTTATGGGATTTTTCGTGAGAAGTAATGAAATTGCATATTTGGAAACCATGTAATCATTCCATAATACGTAGAGTCCTGAATAAATGAATTTCACTGATGTTTAAAATTATGCTACAATGTACTGAAAAAAATGTATTAAAAATTCAGGATGTATTCTCATGTTTTATAGACACCTGTTTTGATGGTTATTGTGACTAGCAATTAATAAATTTAAAGAGAAGTAGTTTGCAACAAAATGATTTTGTATGTTGAGTATTATGAAATGGCTTAAATGAATTTTCTCTTTAACATGTGGAGGTCTAATCAGATACCAACCCTCATCTACTCTGGCAAATCGTTGTCTTCCTTGGATAATTTAATTTTCATGTATGCTAAATCCCTTATGATGACTGGATCTCGAGTCAGTTTATTGAATAACTTGAACTTGCTAAAATATTAATGTAAACATGAAGTGATTTTATACTTTTCATGAGTCTGACAGGTTTCTCTTCCTTTTCTTTATTGACATCTCAAGTATTTCCTATAACTTACTAGTGACTTTTGGTTAACAAAAATCTTTCAGTTTAGTTTCACTCTTCAGGTTTGCATTAGGGCTCTCTAAAGAAACAAAACCAATAGGATATGTATATATATTATATGTTACATATATATATATGAGGAGACATTATTAGGGGATTTGGCTCATGTGATGATGGAGGCTGTGAAGTCTCATAGTAGGCTGTCTGCAAGCTGGAGAACCAGGGAAGTTAATGGGATAACTCTCAGTCCAAGACCAAAAGCCAAGAACCAGGGAATGTGGGGGTTTGGGGTACAAGTTCCAAAGGCCAGGGAACCTGGAGTGCTGATGTCTGGGAGCAAGAGAAGAGTGCCCCAGTTTCAGAAGACAGAGCAAATTTGCCTTTCCTCTCCCTTTTGGTTCTGGCTGGGCCCTCAGCTGATTGGATGGCACCTGCCCACATTGGATAAGTGCGAATCTTCCTTCTCAGTTCACTGATTCAAATGTCGGTCTTTCATGGAAATACCCCGGTAGTTATACCCAGAAAAATGTTTTTACCAGCTGTCTGCATATTCCTTAAGCCAGTCAAGCTGACACCTAAATGTAACCATCGGAAGCCTCATATCCAACTTTAAGCTCTTCCTTTTTCCACATAGCTCAGGGGATGGAATGTAAATTCTGTTTTTTCAGATTCAGCTTTCTGTTTCTCATCTAGGGATGTGCTTTTTGGGGTTGAGAGATTATTGTCCTCCAGGTCACTTCCTTGCCCTCCTTCCATTAGGTGGAAACAGAGGGATATGGGGAGAGAAGGCAGCAATGAGAGACACTTTATAGTCTGGTCCGGCTTGGTCTTGTTCTTGCTGCTGGTGGCCTTAGTGATGTGGTGTTTCCCATATAGATGATGCTTGCTTTTATTCCACCTTCTTAGAGGACCTCTTAAAGTAGGGCAGCCGTTTTGCATTCAGTCTCCCAGTAGACCATGACTCCAGCCCCTTCCCTGGGGGGTGACCCCAACTGGGGAGCCTCCTGGTCAGCATGCATTCCCTAATGTCGGACATCTGGTGCTGGCATGACTTTTTTACCCCATCTTCCTCCACTGTTGCCACCAGAATCACACTTCATTGCCTCTTTCTGCTGCAGTTGCCTGGTATAGCTGGATAACTTGTAGGGTACAAGCCAACTTCCTCTGCAGTGTCCTTTAATCCATGGGACTCTCACACCATTGTAATGCCATAAGGAGGGAGTGTAGGCTGTGCCCTCACCTTTCCACCCTTCCTTACCTGTTGGTCTCTAATTTTTTTCTAATTTTTGGATAAATGGAAGGATAATTAATAAGGAGTATTTTGTAAATGTGTGTCCAGTCAAGGACTGAGATAGTAAGTTTCCCTTTCTTGCATGTACTGTCATTTTTATGAGAGATTCTATTGGCATCTATCCATTTACCTTTGGTTAGGGTAAGCCCCTCGTCCACCTCCTTTCCCCAACCTGTCAGACCAGACAGAGGACACATGACTCCATGATTCACTCTTTTTTCTCTCTAGTTTTTTCATTATGGACTTAATAAGTGGGCCAGGCTAGGATGAAGGTTGTAAGTAGGAGAACTTTTTCAGCCACATCTTAAAACGCCCTGAGGGAATTGTCTGGCCCTAGATTTTTATGACTGTCATTAAATAGGAAGTGGTTTATCTCTGTCTTCAGCTTTGGATTAGTGGGCAAATTTAATAGGAAACATTCTGCAAGTATCCTGTAATAAGGTTTTCTTTAAGAAAATAAGAGAGAGATTATCTTCCTTTGTATCTGAATTTTATTGACCTGATAATGATTGTTTAACATTGGTTAATTACCCTTGAATTTTTTTTAAGGAGTTTATTGTGTCCCAGGCACAGATCATACAAAAGGGAGAAAGATTTTTGGTAAGATGGTAAGAAATGCTGTCATAGGAAATATATGTTAAGAGGGACTGAATACTTCAGGTTTTGGAAGTAAGAAGTCTGTCCTAGAGGAAGTGAAATCTATGTAGATGCTTGAAGCAGAAACAGAAGTTAGGCAGGTGAGTAGAGTGAGGGAGAAGAGCGTACGCTGGCAGCAACTCTCTTTACAAGGACCCCCGCATGAACAGAGAATGTAGAATCTTGAAAAACTTAAAGTCCAGAATATCTGAAACTAATAGGGCAAGTAGGGGCTCATAGGAGTGAGCTTATTGATTTTAGAGAAATAAACAGAAACCAGATTATGAGACAAGTTTGAAAGTGAGCCTAAAATAATTGGAGAACAACCAAAACATTTTTAATAGGGGCATTGCATCATGAGATTTGCATTTTAGAAAGATTGCTGATAAGTAGTTAATTGATTGGGAGATAATAGATTGAATAAGCAGAAGGAATCCTGGAAGATCAGTTAAGAAGCTATTGCATTAATCCAGGTGTGGTATATGATGATGGCTTAGAATAGGGATGTGTAAAAGATATGAAGAGAAATAGATAAATTAGAGAGCAATTTGGGGTATGAAATAGCCAACATTTAAAGACTGACAGAATTTGGGGGTTGAAAAAGTAAGAGACACGAATGAGGCACAGGTTTCTGTTCTGGAATGCCAGGTCGTTTGATATTGGTCTATACTGAAATAGAGAGCCTTGGAGGGATACCTGATTTGGATGGGGGAACTGATGGATTTAGTTCCACCTGAGTGGGATGCTAAGGGCCCAAGGGTTGTAAACATGGATATGTCAAATAGAGATTTGACAAATCAGATGTCTGGCCTGTAGATGCATGTGGCGCTTGGGAAGCTGAATTTATTACCAAAGCTGTTAGTTCATTCAAAATAAAAATAAGGAGACACCACTCATACTGAGCTGTAGTGTGTTTCGGTTAGCAAAATGAACTGTTTTCATTTGAGGCAGGTTTTTGTTTTTTGGTTTTTTTTTTAACTTTTCATCAGAGGGATTTATTAAATGTTTTCAATATGCTGTAAATTTGATATTCCCTCCTTCCACTATAACTCAGAAATGATAAGGTCATTTTTGCCATGGGAAACAAATTTAGAGCTTAAGTATGGGTGTATGTAATGTGACCACCAAACCAAAGATAGACTTGCTAGATCTGAAAAGTCACCGTTAGTTTTGCAGGCCTGTTGCCTTTGAGACCGGATAGAAAATATGACAGACTTTTCCCAGGAAAGGAACTTTTTATGAGTTTAGAATGTTAGGATACTAAAACACAGAACTAATAAAAGGGAAGTCTTCAACGTTCCAAATACTCATCTCTATCATTTTCTTGGAGAGAACCAAGAAAGCCATTGTATTATATGGCTTTGTAGTACAGAAAAGAAAAAAGTGAGTCTATCATTTAGGACCCATATATATGGATTTAATAAATCTCCATAAGCAAAAAGAGTTTTTAGGTTTAAGTTAAATAACAAAATGTGAAGAGAATTGCTAATTCTGAAGAGAGCCTAGATTTAGAGAAATTTTATTACGTATTAAAAATGCTTCAAAGAAGCAATGAATTAGATGGGAATGTAAACTCTTACCAGACCTCACTCCGCCACTCTAATGATTTCTCTATTAACAACTCCTTCATAGATTAAGCCGAATATACCACGCCTCTACTGTCAGCTTTTTGTAATGTCTCGGTCAGAGATTTGGAGGCTCCCTGACACTGTAGCAGGGTTCATCCGTCATCCTCAGAATGTGTATTGCTTGGCACATAGGCGTTCCAGAAAGTCCCCTACATTTGCATTGCCTTTGAAAAAAATCTCATTCTCAGTGTGACAATTTAATTCATCAGAAACTGTTTCTCATCCAAAATTTTAAAACTAGTTAATTGGCAACTATTTGTTCAATATAATCTACTGTCTGAGTCATCATGAACATGAGAGCCAGCATGTTTTGCCTTATAGCAACTATTTTTGATTTTAGTATCTCCTTTTGAATGTGAAGTAGACTTGGGACCCGATTTCTCAAAACCTCATCTTCTGCTGCACCACTCTGTATTCGAATTCTGTGGTGATTTCTCTCCCAGAACTTTAGGAGGCCAAGGTGGGTGGATCTCCTGAGGTCAGGAGTTCAAGACCAGCCTGGCCAACATGGTGAAACCCTCTCTCTACTAAAAAATACAAAAATTAGTTGGGCGTGGTGGCACACGGCTGTAGTCCCAGCTACAGGGGAGGCTGAGCTAGGAGAATCACTTGAATCCAGGAGGTGAAGGTTGCAGTGAGCCCAGATCACTCCACTGCACTCCAGCACTCCAGCCTGGGTAACAGAGCGAGATTCTGTCTTAAAAAAAAAAAAAAAAAAAAAAAAAGAATTCCATGGTGATTTCTCATTGCAATATTGGTTATAATCAAAATTCTGATTTAGGGCTGCAAAACTTGTTAATCTCATATCAGACTACCTGTTGTCCATTCCCTCCATCGCAGTCAGGACAGCCTTTTATTGCTCCCTGTCATTCATTTCTCCCTGATATATTCTTGACCTTCCTCCTGTGCCCTTTTTAGTGCCATCCACTCTTTATTTGACCTATGGTTCATAATTTACCCTGTAACCCTTGTCTTCAATGTCAACATTACTAACCACCCAGTATGAAGATACAAGGACTGGCATAGATCAGAGCAGCTATTTTACTTTTCTGATGTTTCAGGTCTTAAATATAATTTCCAAATGAAAAATTCCATCACCCAAACCAAGTGCACAAGAGAATTATGTGATGTGAACAATGTTGCCTGGTTGTCAGGGTGAGATCTTATCCTTAAGATGACTAGAGACTAAAGCACACCATTGGAAAAACTACTTAACTGTGATTTCACCATGTGAGAACAAAAGTGTTCCAAGGGAGCAGTTCTAGGATCTCATGTATCTGTACAAATCTTCTGTCACTCGGAAGTTAGACAGTAACCTCAGCCACCTAGAACAGCTCTGAATCTGGAAACCGAATTAAAAACATGGATTTGGCAGCAAAAAAGCAACTTATTTATCCAGCAATGATGAATCTACAGGGAGTGTGTTGGAGAAACCACAGATTCAAGTCAGATTTTAATTTTGTGGTTCGTAAGTGGAGATACCCACCAAGAAAGAAATAACGTTTAGTTGGCTGGCTTTATTACATAATGCCAAGACATTTTCCACATAAGCCAAGAAATATAGGAAGATTAAGAGAAAACAGAGATAGAAGGAGGAATCAAAAGGAAATCTGTTGATAAATAAGAACTATTACTCTATAATCCTGTCACTAAATTTTGACATTTGATAAAATTCAACAGCTATTCCTTATAAAAATGCTAAAAAGTAGAACTTATTTAATAGCAGATTTGGTATTTTTTCCCATAGTCAACAGTATATTTAATAGAAAAAGTCAAGAAAATTTTCATTAAAATCAGAAGATAAGCCAACAACCTCCTAGCACAGTCATTATTGTTGTTTTGTTTTAGAAAAGCCTATTCAGTGTGTACATGCAGCACAAAAAGTACTAAATGAGATGAACATTTTATTAGCTTAAGAGAAATTGAATACCTCAAATGAGAGAAAAAGGTGATTAAATTAAATGATGAGTTTAGTAAAGTGGGCATGCTAAAGTAAATAATATTATCTGTGCCTCATCAGTAACTAAGTTAAAAATACAATGGCATTCATGGTGACAACCTATTGTGAATTACCTAGAGAGAAATTTTTAAAAGAATCAAAAAGTAGATGATATTGGTGGGAGATTAGGAGACTCTCTTAGATCCCTGCAGGCTCAAAAGATGACACTCTTTGTATATTACTTACAGGGCATCATTTCATTGTGAATGTGGTGTCCCAAGTATATGTACCCGTATACATTGGTGTGCCTGGTTTGTAGACATCTTGAGAGAGAAAAGTTTTATAGATTTTGAGTAGTTTAAATGCTATTCATTACTGAAGTCTCAACGTCTCCTTGCTTTATCTATTTCCTGCCCCTCTGCAAACTGTGTCCCATCTGCTTGCTCACCTGCCTCCAATGGGAGGCATTGACAGACAGAAAGGCTAAAAGGAGTGGGGCATCCAGGACCCATCTTCCCTTCTCTCTCACTAACTTGGGCAGCCTTTCTTGGCAGTAGTTACATCCCTTGTTAGCTAACTTCTAAGAGCCCTTGTTGTTCTAGCTCCCTTCTGATGGAGCCAGCCCTGGATTCTGATAACATTGTCCCTGCTTTGGTCTTTCTAGTTCTAGGGATGAAAGTGGCTTTTTGGATTTGCTCTTGCTAATCTGGGATCCTTCCCTGTTTCCGTTTTGACTACTGTGCTGTATTGCTGTCTGCGTTAAATTTCCTCTACTTACATACTCAGCATGGCACCTGTTTCTTGAGTGGATGGTGAATTATACAAGCACATTTATGTTTTTATTTATTTAAAAAAATCTATATAGAACAATATCTGGCACACAGTAAACAATCAATATTTGCTGGGCATGGTGGCTCACGCCTGTAATCCCAACACTTTGGGAGACTGACTTGGGCAGATCTCCTGAGGTCAGGAGTTTTAAGACCAGCCTGGCCAACATGGTGAAACCCCATCTCTACCAAAAATACAAAAATTAGCCAGGTGTGGCAGCATGCTCCTGTAGTCCCAGCTACTTGGGAGGCTGAGGGAGAATCGCTTGAACCTGGGAGGCGGAGGTTGTGGTAAGCGGAGATCGCACCACTGCACTCCAGCTTAGGCAACAGAGTGAGGCCTAGGCTCTGTCTGAAAAAAAAGAAAAAAAAAAAAAACCAGTCAATATTATTGACTGAATGCATTCTAAAACAATGAGACTGAAAAAAAAAAAATGAACTGATCAAATTAGTGGCAGAAATTGAGTCAACTAAACCTAATGAGAAGAGCCACACCATACACATAATTAAATTAGATCACATGCGTTGTGTTTATTTAGTCATTAGAAAAGAGATTGGAAGGTGCCTCTCTCTCTGACCCAGTGCTAATTGGGAAAGCATTGTGGAGGTGTGGATCAGGGATTTTTTTGAAAGAATGCCTTTTCAAAATAAGATGTTAGAAAGTCTGCTTTGGGGGCTGATGAGCAGTCAGCAGAATAGGAAATAAGAGAGGGTTTTTTTTTTTTTTTTCATAGCTCTTGCCTCTGAACATAGTGTATTATCTGAACACATTTACATTTCCAGTAAGAGTGCTGATTTATGTTATTTCTTTTTTTTATAACAAAAACAATATATTATTGTGGTAAGAAAAATTTTAAGTAAGTTATGGTTAAAAAGTAGTAGCTTCACCCTACCCACCTCTATTCCCACAAATATAACCAAAGTAAATAGTTTGTTGTAACTGAGACAGTGGTCTGTGCATATACTAAGAATACACAAATTGCATGTTGCTGTGTAAAAACTGTCTTTCGGTTTCTTTATTTACTAAAAAGAATAACTTAGATGTCTTTCTGTAGCAATCCGTAACTCTATGTCATTCTTTTTAACAGCTGTATAGTACTCTGTTGTATGGATACTAGTTTGTCAGATTCCTTATTGATGGCCATTAGATTTCTATACTAGCAGATGTCAACCTTAAGCAAAATAAGAGTTTAACTGTTTTTTGTTTGATTTTTTTTTTTTGGGGGGGGCCATAGTTTTATATGTTCTTATTTTACTTAAACACCTGCTAGAGTAGATAAAGTCTTAGTGGTGGTAAAATGTCTATACCTTTCAAATACAAATGAATATGTGGACATTTGATTCTAGCATTTTTAAAAATCTTCACAAAAAGTTATTTTCAACATCAGTTTTATTTCTTGAGAACAGGAGTGCTGTTCTGCCGTAGGAGTTTGAATTCATCCTAAAAAAGTGAGATCACTATTTCTTATTATTTTACTCTCTTTGCCTTCCATTGTTGTCCCATTATTTTCATTTGTTATTCCAGAGTACCATTCGGATTATACAGTAGTTCAGGAAAGATTTCTGATGATGAAGAAGAATTTGTAGATGTTTTAAAAGGCCTTCTTAAAGTACCCAAATCTAGAATCTTCAAATTCATAAGTTAATACCATTAAAACAACAAACTGGGCCCCAGGATTACTACTTGCTGTGAAGGAGCTACTTGTAGTAACACAGAAAAAAAAATATTGTCAACAAATGCTATAGACAAATCACAGCAGTAGTGATGAAGCAGTTTTCTAGGAGGTTGGTGACCTCTTGGGAAATTATTACTTTGACTTTTGATTCATGTTACTTTTTGTTCGGAGATTATTATATCATTTACAGGTTTGTACATTATTATGTTTTACTCATAAAGATAAATCATCCAGAGATGCAAACTGTCAACAGAAACTTCTTTAGAAAATAAAAGTTACAGGAAAACTGGAGAGTTTACCTATTTCGGTTCTTGTCATCTGCATGTGCAGCACCAACTGTATCTTTAGAAGAAGACAAAAATTGAGGTATATTAACAATATACCTACCCAGAAAGAGATGATAGTATCTCCATTTTTGTTAAGAAGGCAAGGAAATGCACAATTAGCTTAGCAATGTTTTCTTCCCAAACCAGTTTTGATTACAATTGTTTTGAAAGTATACTTGTCCAGAACTTGTTGTTTTCCATGATTCCTGAAAACTGTATTTCTGGACCT
Organism: Theropithecus gelada; assembly: GCF_003255815.1. Lineage (NCBI taxonomy): Eukaryota > Metazoa > Chordata > Mammalia > Primates > Cercopithecidae > Theropithecus > Theropithecus gelada. The sequence continues at coordinate 13,029,204 of NC_037685.1, read as the reverse complement.
TCATTTCATTTTTAACATTCTTTTTAAGGCACAGGTGATTCAGTTATGAAATATATTAATATTAAAACATTGAAGAGTGACCTTTATTTGTCCCAATGTTAATGTATTCAACCGTTGAGAGGAGAGGAGATGGTTTTTAATCTGGGTCATTCTAAACAAGTGGGATTTTTATCTACATAGCAATGGTATGAGTAGAAATCTACATTTTCTAAAATACGTGAAAGTATATTTTAAGTAACATTAGACCTTTAATATAAAAGTGTTTTCTGGTTGAAGTTTCTTTTATAATCTTTTCTAACTTACCCATACTCATGAAAAAATATATATATATGTGCATGTCTTCTAATGGCCGAGTGCCCCAGAACAATATTTTCTGCTTTCTGCTTCCTATTGAAAGCAGCTTCCTATTGTTTTTATCCTTTCTGTTTTTAGCCTTATTAATGTAAAAAGAAGGTGTATTTTTTTTAATCTTCAACATTACATAGTATTTAAAAGTATATAATGACTGGTTTCTTCTAATTTGTTATTTAAGGACAAACCATTTTCAAAAGGCAAAATTTAAAGTTCAAATTGTCTTTCATTTGCAATTTTAGAATGCCAATACCTCATTCTTTAAAATAGCACAAGGGCTCCTATGAGCTGAGAGAGGTAGTTGGCTTTCTAGGCAGAAAAGGACTAAGGAAAGCAGAAACAGAACCAAGAGTGGGTTGGTCGTTTCAAGTTTACTTCCCTTATAAGGTTAAAAGAGAGGGAACTTATTGCCTAGATTCAGATTGACTGGAATCTTATTTTTTTTATTAAACTGATCTCTTTCAGGAATGTTTTGATTATGTTACTTAGCGTAGGTGACTCCATTCTGATTTGGTCTGGTCTGCTGCGACCTAGTGCAGGAGGCTGGTCTAAACCAATGGCCTTGCGTAAACTTTAACAACATAGTAAAATCGATTAAATTAAGTGTCTGTTAATTTTTTAAAGCTTCCACTAGAAAACTAAAATAGATTTTCCCCCAATCATTATCATTTAAAATTATATGAAAATAACTCCACTTACAAGTATGTAAAGTGATTTTTTAAAATAACAGTGAGATAAAAAGGATTATTTCTTTTGTGGAATAATCCTGATATCAATGTCTGATTTTTTGGCTGTTTTTATGTAAAGAGTGGGGTTTCTAGTCAGAAAATTTAAAGAAACACACAGAAACTTTGTAAGGCTGACTTCCATTACTTGAAAGAAGGAGGTATTTTTGGTAATAATTTTTTGAAAAATAGCCCAAAATAAAGCTTGTAAAGTCCATGCCCCTCAATATTTATGTCAGGCAGAAGATAAGGAAACAGTTTTGGGTGGGAGAAAATCAGAGGAAATCAATAATTATTAATCTGATAATAAACTACAAATAAGACTAGATACACTCCTACTATGGGCATGTTAAAGATGGTGTTTTTGTGTGTTCTCTACTTCACATATAATTAAGGTCAATATATGCCTCATAATTCACATTACCATAGGTTTATAATATTCATAATTTAGTCATATAATTACTTAGAGGAAATTTTGTGAAGAGTAGACCTCAAAATTCAGTTTTAAAGTTCTTTTTTTATTTGAAAAATGCAGAACTACTTTTCTCTTAGAAAGACACCTTCACCACCTACTGTTTGGAAAAACGTAGTTATATTTAGTTCCTTTTATTTATTCTAAACAAATGGCATTTTGCTTAAATATTTTAAAATTTTATTTTGTGCTTGTTCAATTTTTCTAATTTTTTTACTCTATTAACCTTTATTTTGCATGATCTCTGCTTATACTTTCAAAATATATAAAATGCACCAAAAACGTAATGATACTCTTCAGTCCTTTTGGATAAAAAGTAGTCTTTCAAAATACGAGTTTTTTAGTTTATGTCACACATTTATCATTGAGTTTTCTATAGTTGTAGTTTAGCAATCAGGTATTCAAGTCACAGTACTTGGTAATTGAGAAAAAGAATAACTGGCTAGATTCTTAATTTATGTGAGATATTTTTAAAGAAAGTTCACCTCTTAGATTTCCCATTTCTTGATGTGCAAAGTGAGCACAATAATTCCCACATTGTAGACATTGAGATATTCTACTGCAAGTGCCTACTCCAGGTGTTCAAAGACAGTATGAGAGATGGTACTTAGTGTAATTTGAACTTAGACTCTGGTGCCATGAGTCACCGCAAAGGGAATATATACATAGATAAAGGGGAGGTTGGCGCTGTGTATGCACATACACATATACATACATGCATGCATATTTTATATAGACATTTTATATATAAATGTTAAATATCTTACATGTACATATACCTTCTGCCTATCTTTTCTGGCTTTCTGTGTCTCTACTCAACTCTCCAATCCCCTTCTAAAAGCAGGAGAGAGATACACACACTCCTGTGGATTCTACTAGAAATTATAACAAAAGAAGACTAAAGATGTCAGGAGATGTTGGCAAGTCTAAATAAATCAGTCAAGATATAAAATAATCTGTAAAATCCCATTAGCTTACAAAATCAGTGTGGTTACTATCCTGTAGGAGATTTATAGGAACACAGTTCTAGCATTTTTATTGCTGTTTCAGTTGTTGACCATACGTTTTTAAATGACTTTTCCAAATGCAGTGGAGCCTCCATAGTTAAGCTTTTCAATGATAAAGGAAGAGCATGAAGCATGGCAGATAGAGCAAATAATCAAGTTTTGAGTCTTCACAGCTCCTTAAAATCTGATGAGATTTCTTGCTTTTCAAATGACATTCTTGTAAGAAAGGTTTATAAAGCATAAAAACATTTATTTTCTGTAAAATGGTTGTTTCTTTTGTGACAGTCTCAGTAAGATATGTGCATATATCTTTTTCTTATTTTTATGGATGATTACTTACCATATTGTTTTTAAGAAAGTGAAGCATAATAACCTTCTCTTTTTAACTAACACAGATGAAAGATGAAGAAAATACATTGTTTTAGTGATAAAAGTTTTTATGAAACAATGAATGGCAGAATTATACATGCTACAAGTTGTCTTTAGTGCTTTAAATAGGAGCAATATCTCATTTCTTCACCAAAAGCATTCATAATCAAAACACAGTCTTAACGACTTAGCTAGACTATTGTAATAAAAATATTAGAAGTAACCTAAAGTCATTTCAGCCTAAAGTATTTTTGTTTAGAAACTAGAAAGTTTTTGTGGCCCGGTGCGGTGGCTCAGGACTGTAATTGCAGCAGTTTGGGAGACTAGGGCAGGCAGATCACTTGAGCTTGGGAGTTCATGACCAGCCTGGACAACATGGCGAAATCCCATCTCTGCAAAAAATACAGAATATTAGCTAGCCGTGGTGACGCACGTCTGTGGTCCCAGCTACTTGGGAGGCTGAGGTGGGAGGATCGCTTGAGCCCAGGGTGCAGAGGTTGCAGTGAGCCAAGATCGTACTGCACTCCAGCCTGGGCAACAGGGAGATCGTACTGCATCTCAAAAAAAAAAAAAAAGAAAAAAAAAATCTGAAATGTTTAATCAGATGCATAAATACAGTGATCAATAATCAGTGTTTCTTTTGTATAAATAAAACAAATTTACAAAAGAGCATCATATTATTATGTATTCAGTCACTTCCTGTCATGTAATCCTTTATGCTGGTTTTCCTAAGAGAACTGTTTTCAGAAATCATTTTTTAAATTCATGAAGATAATACTTGACCAATATCAGACAAATGCTTATTCTGGAATTTACAAAGTTTTTAAAGTACTTTCAGATGAATAGGAATAATTTGTGAATTTTTTTGTAAAACAATGTGAACAAAATGAACCTTTTTAAAAATGCAGATACCTTTTATATTAGGCTTTTTTTTGCATTGCTATTAAGAAATACCTGAGACTGGGCAATCTATTAATATAAAGAAAAGAGGGTTAATTGGCTCATGGTAGAAGCATGGCACCAACATCTGCTCAGCTTCTGGTGAGGGCCTCGGGAACCTTACAACACTGGCAAAAGGCAATGGGAAGTCGCCGTATAACATGGCTAGAGCAGGAGCAAGAGAGAGGAGGAAGGGCCAAGCTTTATGCAACCAGATCTCCTGTGAACTCATGGCAAGAACACACTCGTTACCGTGGTACTAAGCCTTCCATAAGGCATCTGTCCCCATGATCCAGTTAGCTCCCACCAGGCCCTACCTCTAACATTGAGGATCACATTTCAATATGAGATTTGGGCAGGACAAATATCTAAACCATGTAATCTTTTAATTCACTTTGATATCTTTACGACATTAATTTTATTTTTATGAATGACGTTAGACAATTTATTTAGATTAGACTATCTAGATTAAAATTAGGCAGTTATATTTGTTCAGTAGCACATATGTCACCAATTTCTATTTCTGAAGATTTTTGGTGTCCCTGATGGTGATGAACTATGTGAGTGTGCATGATCTGAATTAGTGAGTGAGTGGTTTTGTTCTGGCTATATATGCTAAAAAAGTTATACTTTTATTTTCTTTACATTTTGGCATTTTGAAGTATCCAATGGATTTGTTTTCCTGTCTATTTTCTTTTCATCAACTTTTAAGTTCTGGAGTGCATGTGCAGGATGTGCAGGTTTGTGACATAGGTAAACGTGTACCATGGTAGTTTGCTGCACAGATCCCCCCATCACCTAGGTATTAAGCCCAGAATCCGCTAGCTATTCTTCCTGATGCTCTCCCTTACCCTGCCCCCCTGTTTTTCCATCTTCTGATATGACTATTCACCTTGCACAAAAATAACTGCCGGCCATATTGTTGCTAGTTAATTTTGTCATTTGGTTACTAAGCACAGGTTTTCTATCACTGAGCACAGATTCATGCAGAATTAATGGATATCCTGAAAGGTAAGTGGAGAGAATTAGAGAAATTATCTCTACTCCATGCTCGTGTATGAAACCATTTGACTCTTCTATTTAACTATATAGTCAGAATGGCAAGCCTTACATTTCCCATTGAGGATACATGGCATGTGAAGGCTAGAATTTCAGACTTTGTCTTTGTGACAGTTCCATAGATTGGTACCCAGTGACCTTTGTCCCTTCTTGGAAACTGCCTTGGTGATGTCCCAGCCCTTGTCATGTCCCTTGATTCTGACCTTTACCACCACCACCACCACCGCCACCACCCATCGAAACTATCTCTTAATGTACCTGAAATAACTCAATAAGTAACACCAACCTTCCTCGAGTTTCGTAAGCCAAAATCATAGGAATTATCCTTGATCCTCCTCATTCCTTCACATTCCACATCCAGTTCATAACTTCTAAATATGCCTTTTATCTGGATTATTCTCCATCTCCCTAACTGTTCGCTCAGACTTCACAAATTGTCTCCTAAATGGTTTCTCTAACTTCCGCTGTCACTCCCTTCAGCGTATTCTCTATGTACCAGGTTTTTCTCCCAAACTTAAAAACCTTTCAGCACCTTCCATTTCCCTTTGAATTAGTGCTATTCTTCATTTATAGCTTGTGGTCCTTGCTTTTCCCTGTTCCTAGAATTCTCTTTTCCTAGATACCTGCGAAACTCAATTCTTCCTCTCTTATTTCAAGTCTTGATTCAGATGACCACTTGTCACTAAACCTTTGTGTGACCACCTGTTTTAAAGTACATTTGCATCATTGATCAGCAGTTGCAGAGAATGGGTGGTGATGAGGGCAAGTGTAAATGTAGAAGATGAGTCTGGAGACCACTGCAAAAATCAAGACTAGAGATCATGGTGACTGGGAATAGGTTTGTCATATTAGGGATGAAGTAATGTAAACTAGTATGTGATGTATTTGAAAGTTTAATTAAAAGTTCTCACTTATGAATTGGATTTGGAGTGAGGAAAGAGAAACTAACAAAGATTAGCCCCTTAGTTTTCTCTTGAATTACTAGGTAGGTGTTGATGCAAAAATGACAGGGGGAAGATTGTAAGAGGAGATGGCTTTTTGCAGAAGTGAGAAATTAAGACTGCTACTCTGGATTTGTTAATTTAAATGCTAAGTGAAGATTTCAAATACACTGTTGGCTACGGGAATCTGTCTTTGGACATTGAGATTTCATAGTGAATGATATATTGACATGTGAGATTACCTAGGAAAGTAATTAGGGTAGAGGGTACAGGACTGAGACCTAAAGCATCTCAGTACTGAGAGTTTGAGCACAACAGATAGAGCCAACAAAGAAGATTATGAAGACTGCCAGAGAGATACAGGCAGAAAATCAGGGAAGTATGGTGCCCCAGAGGTCAGAAGAAGCAAGTACTTCATGAAGAAGTGGTTGCCCAGCTGTGATGAACATCAGGGAAGATGAAAACAAGAAGTGAATAATGGATTGGCAGTCAAGAGGTCATGGATGGCCTTGACCAGAGAATTCTCTGTGGCCAGTATTGTGAACACTAATCCCCTGTGGCTCTTTAAGTTTAAATTACATTAATTCAGATTAAATAAAATTAAAAATTCTTCAGTCATATTAGGCATATTTCAAATGCTCAGTAGCCACATGAGCATAGTGGCTGCCATGTGGGACTGCACAGATACAGGGCATTTCCATCATGCAGAAAGTTCTGTTGGAGAGTACTGTTAATGGGAAGTACAGGCCCTAAATGGGCACATCCTCCTTTGTCCTGACAGACTCCTCATTCTACAGAGAGGAGCATGGCCAGAGGCAGACCAGAGCAGGGCCCCCGATGGCACTGGGTCCAGTGTTCCTGATTTAAAGGGGATGATTATCACAAGTCTCTTCTTGTATCGAATATAAGTGTTTTATTCTGTAGTAACACCTGTGGGAGTCCAGGACACTGGAGAAAGTGATTGTGAGGGCTTGCGTTGTCTGGGAAAATGGTATTTTGTAGGCTGTATTTGAGCTAGCCTAAAGATGAGTAAGATTCAGATCCACAACAGGGTATTGATACGTTCTTCAGCTGAGAAAAGAGAAGAATATAGGTACAGTTGCATTTTAGACAAACAATACATTCAATTCTCAGAACAACTTTAGGAGGGCAGGTACTGTTAATATCTTCATCTTCCAGATGAGAAAGAGTTCCATCTTATTTCGAGACAATAATATTGATAGGTAAACGGAGGTTTTATTCTGTTAGCTTTTTGGAAAGTAAGTAGGGAAATTAAAGTTTTAATATAGTGGTCAAAAAAGATGTTTGTGTTTTTCCCAACTGTGTTAAATTTGGAGAAGGTACCTCAGAAAGGCAGGCTGATGCTTTCTCCAGATAATGTCTATCTATAATTAAGTTGACTGCCACTCTATTTCATCAGAGTTTATGGCAGTATAGCTACTCAGTGTGGAACAGAAATATGGTTTATCTCACACAATGTCATATCCCCCTAAATTTAACTTCCAACAAAAATTAATGCTTTTTTAAAATGAGTTATTTTATCAACTGTCTACTAGAGGCAAATACCCTACCTTTTGTCATGTTGTTCTTTACAGTTAAACTATGTACACGCCTGTTTGTCACACTGGGTTATAAGCTCCTTGAAGCAAAGATGGATGTGTCTTTGCTTTACCGTGGCGTGCTCTGCCCAAAGCTTTGCAAATAATTAGACATGTAATCGACATAGCTTGGATTGAATTAACTACGGTGTTAACTGCTGCTGAATCAGTTTCAGGTCAGCAGTATCCCCCATCTATTTTCCTTTTGTGCTTGATCTTACGGTGTTCTTCCCTGTCACATCTCTTCAGTTTACCAAAGAAAAAAGAAAAATCCCTAACCACACGCTACCTTGTTCGATTGAATGCCATGCCGTTTATGTAAGGCAAGTTACCAATTTGGCGAGGACAGTTAAATTTATCGTCTGACTTCTGCAGTACTATGCCACACATTCCTAAGGCTTGTATGATAACTGGTGCTTCAACAAAGAGAAACTTGTGAGGCTGATTCAGTCACTCATTTTTTTCTCATGCAAATAACTGTTTTCATTTTTAAAGAGTTTATTGCTATTCTCATTGAAGTTGCTTTTTAATAAAAAAAATATAGTAATGCATAATCTTTTATTTAATAGCCACCAACATACTTCAGAATGTATTTTAAAAAGAGGGGAGCAATATAATGTTGATTTTAATCATAGTGATTATTTGGAGAAGAAATTCTGAATTTAGTAGTCCTCCTCACAATGATTGGATTAGTACATTTTGCATTTGGGGATGATTATTTAAATTTAACAGAAGACAATTTACAAAGACCCTACTATAACAATACAATGAAAAGGAAAATGAAGAATGAGTATGACTCCTGCCATTAAGACCCTTTTGCCTGAACATGAGATGTTTCCTTAAATCGCCTATACATGAGGCTGCTGTTTATCTCCTTCCATAATTTGCTTTACAATATGTTAATGATAAATTCTGTTAGTGTATAATACATTGTATTGCTTCTGGTTTGAAATATTTGTAATTCTTTTGTAATGTTTATAAGACACGGTATCAAAATATTAGAAGCATTGATTTTTGATTTTATCATTGGCTCTTATCACATATTATTAAATCACCCTTTAATAATGGCATATGATTACTTATATGTTCTTTTGTTGGTAAAACAAAAATCCAAAGTCTATAGAAATCAAATTCTGCAGTTGACATTTCTCATACAGCCTATTTTTGAAACGGAAGTGTTACATATCAGTGATTTTTAAACTCTTTACATATTTATTCACTAAATACATTTACTTGCTTTTAAATTCAGAATTGTTTACTTCCTTAAATCTATATACACTTTGTGTAATAAATTAAAATCTAAGTACAAATATGTTCCTCTGTTTTTGTATATTCCACGTCTGTCTCTTTCAGTATATGCTGTGACTATCATTTGCATGAAAGTCAAAAATGATCAGAATGAGAATGATTTAGGAAGATGCAGTTCTGAAAATTCCAAAAAGAATATCTTCTTCAAATGTTACAGAAGAGGAGTTTTTAAACTTTAGGATTTGTTTGTATGCAGAGGTTGGTATTTCAAGTGCCAGCCATGGATGTAAACCAGCTTAAATCAGAGAAGCCCACCAGGTAAAAGATAAGAGTAGCTAAGCTGTTCTAATCAAGCATAACCACCCCTCCTCACTTTGTATTTTCAAATGTAGGAAAGGCAATATTAAGCGAGCTAATAGAACATTCCCTTTTACAAGCCCTTAGTTTTTCTTTTCTGTTCATTTTGTAGACAAAGCTACAAATCAGGCTCTTTATTTTGGGTTGTATAGATGGAAAAGACCCACTTACCTGTTAATTTTATTTTATAATAAGTTTTGTCAACATTATGTAGAGAACATAATGCCACTTTCTTCCTTCATTAGTGCTCTGAGTAAAAAATTGAGGAAAAGCATTCATGATCTTGTGCTAGGACCATGGTTAGATTTCTTAAGTTATCAGTAAATTGGAATGGGAATGCCAAAGTGGAGAATTGTTTTAAATTTGTCAGTATAAATTAGGCTTTGCATACAGTGGGTACTTTTTAGCTCTAGCTCATAAACAACTGAGTTTATTTTGGAAAAGAAAAAATCATGTTGTGCAAAAATTGCCTGTCTGTGCAGACAAGATGCAAAATGAGAGTGAAAGCATTTTGAAAAAACACAGGCAGAAGAAATATTATTTGAGAAACTTTTCATATGGGACATAAAAGATTAGAAAATGAAATTCTCCTGGCTCTGCCAAACCTATAACTAAATCATACCATTTGAAAAAAAAAAAAGAAAGAATGGTTTTCTTAATATTTATAAGTTAGGAGATCTTTGACTAGATTTTAATTCGTTTTGAGCAAATACGTTGAAAATTTTTAGCTCCTTTATATTAATTACAAGAAAAAAACATACCTTGCTAAAGAAATGAAAGCAATTATTTTGTTGCTTTAAGCTTCTCAGAAATTTAAAAGAAAAAATATTACTTTAAATATTTTTATCTTTTACAGAAAATAACCTTTAATGATTATACCTAGATGCAAAAATGCAGAAATAATAGTGAAATCTATGTTTTTATAAATAATGGTTCATATATATATATGACTTGTAAAAATGGAGTAAGTTTCTCCTAATTTACCTTTCATTTCCAAAACAAGCTTAATTTCTTTTTAATTTTCACTTGGCAATGACTTCTGAAATTTGACTTTTGTTATCTCCAGAGAACATGTTTGGGCATTAATGATTGTAAATAGGTGCATTTAAAAATTCTAATTTGTTTAGACTTTAACACTTTCAGATATCAGACTTACTTAAAATTAGGTATATGTTTTATTTTCTAATGTAATAATAACTTCTGTTTGCTAATAACATTGTCTATTCTTTTTAAAAACAAAAGTCTTGATAGCTTTTTTTTTTTCTTTAAGCAGGTCAAAGTATAACTTTCCATTTAATAATAGTTTGGTTAGTTATACTGCTAGGTTATTTATTTTAAAAAAAACAAATCTATTTAGAACATAGCCAAGAATCTGGGATTTAGAAAAATTATCTTTGGGAGACCAGCCCCGTTCATGCACCTGTGAAAGTAAAAATCCCATAGGTCCTTAAAAGCCTATTTATTCTAATTTTAGGTACCAGTTTTACCACGTTTGTTTTGCCTTCCAGCTCCTAAAGTGGTTTGGAAGCAGCAAATTAGGAAGCGAATGGGTGAGTCATGGCTAGAGGCATCTGGAAGCAGCAGGAAGTGGCAGAGGAACCTCCAACACAGGTTGGAGACAATTCCTCATCAGGACCCAAGACGCTATATAGATGTTTAAGAGGAATAATTCGTTATACAATTTTCACCCTTACGCATAATGGCCTGTATCACTTTACCATGCTGATGTGTAGTATAAGGCAATAAACTAATTGAACTCCCTTCTGACTCATTTAACTCTTTGTTAGTCTGGGTCTAATGCTAAACAAAGAAGCTGAACAGTTCAGTGTTTGTTCATTTGGAGAGGAAAAGTGAAGTCCAGAAAACATTTCCTGTTTCAGGGATATTTGAGTGGGGTGGCAAGTATAAAAATAGTTAAAATCAGGTGGGCTGAGTGTCAGGTTCCAGGTATTCATAAGCAGGTGTGGACCAGAGAGGAGGGGTCTTTGTGCACAGTGGAGAGTGAGGAGCATCTTACTAGAGGTGGCTTGAGCTGAGTCTCAAAGGCACAGTGGGATTAGCCAGGCAGGGGCGGTAGAGAACCATGCTCCAGGCAGAAGGGCTAGCATGAGCAGTCACCGAGACAACTGAAGGATCAGGACTTATTGGAGAACCTCAAGTAGTTAAGGAGCTTGTGGAGGAGTGGGGCAGAGCAAGGGTCAGCAAAGTTGTTTTATAAAGAGTAAGTATTTTATTTAGGCTGTGTGAGCCATATGGCTCATCACAAAGACTCTTGCTCTGCTGTGTAGGTAGTGCAAAAGCAGCTGGAGGGGATATGCAAATGAGTGGGCGTGGTGTTCCATGTCCACTATTTATAAACACCATCTGGTGGGATTTGGCCTGCAGGTCCCAGTTTGTGGACTTCTGTTGTAGAGATTGTGTTGGCACCAAGGCCCTCTACTGCTTTGAGTAATTAAGTGATTGTTTTTCTTGATATCTTTATAGGATTGATCTGCAAGTCATGATGTAGATAGAATTATGTGTGTTTATATACCTCCCCTTGTCTTCAGGACATTTTTTTTCTGTGTTTTAATTATTGTGGTTTTACTCTGTGTTTTGATATCTATGTTTCCTATTATGGAGAGTCTAACTTTTGAGTTATATAAAGCAGTTGTCTACAGTGTATAATTACCTTCTTATCTTTTGTTATGTTTTCTTTTTGTGACTAAAATTTTGTATGTTGGGGTGGAAGAGAAGCAGAAAAAAATTCAGCTATCCCAGGGTCATAAAGGAAGGCTTCACCAAACAATGACATTTGAGCTGGCCCATTTGGAATGAGCAGGATTTTGCCAGTCTGTGAAAAGAAGAAATGGCACTTTGGGCTTCGGAAATAGCATAAGCAGAAATAAAACCATGTGAAAGGCAGTGTAATACTCACTGAACAGCAGGTTATTCTGAACATCCGTAAACATGAAGAGTCTCTAGGTCTGTCCTGTATTTTAAAGTATCTTCACTGATAGTCTCAGTAGTTTGAATTTCTCTTGTAGGCTGTGGAAAGTTCTTGTTTTTCTCCAGTCTGTTATCCCCATCACAGCCAAAATGATCCTTTTAAAACATAAATCAGATCATATCACCCCTCTATTCAAAAACTTTCCTTCTCAAAATAAAATTCACAATCCTGTCATCTCCTCACAGGGCCTCCATAGCATGGCTCCTCACCCCGCTTTCTGATCTCAGCTCCTCCCATGTTTCCTGCCACACCTCCCCTGGCCTCCCAGGGATTCCTTGGGTGCCCCTGCCTACTCACAGCTCTCCCAGCTCCTGTCACTGGAGCACTCTTCACAAGGACACCATCCTGACTATTCAGGTTTCAAATCACGTCTTCTATGGACACCCCATCTCAGTAGCACCTCCTCCCATGGCACTCTCTTGCTCTTTACCCTGCCTTTTCTTGTTAGAAAAATCCCCTTTTTTAAGGAATTATATCTTACATCGCTAGAGAAGTTAGACTGCAAAATAGATGAGGACCATGAGAAGACAACTGGAGCCAAGGCAGAGGCATGCTGAGCCGTGCACAACGCAGAACAAATTCCCGTCAAAAATAGTTTAAAATAAGTAATAGAAAGTTTGTACTTTCTTTGCATTTTTATCTTATTTCCTTTTAGTTTTGCCTACCTGGAACCACCCCATGTCACATTCAAATGAGAAAGTCTAGTTTTATGTAAGAAACACTGAATTTTTAAGGTTAAATTTTATGTCTTTTTGGCCCATATAGGAAGGGGAAAAAGGTTTTTCCCTTTTTATTAGCCTCTTTATAATTTTATGTGATTATCCATAGAGAATATAGTTTGCTGCTGTGAATAGAGGTTGTGGAATAGATGATTTAATTAAATTTACTTTGAGTTCTTGCTTTTCCAAAACCAGGTATAAAGTCCGTGTAACTCTTATGACCCATTAAGAGTCTGAGATTCATGAGAGACATCCATTAATACCGTTTCAGATTTGAAGGTCAAGGGAAAATGCCAAAGGAGTTATTACTATTTTATCATGAAGTCCTTTATGACAGCTAAAGTACTAAGAAAAGTAGCAACTAGATTATATATGATAAGGATATATTAACGATATAAACAGCTGTTTGGTGAGGGGGTGGCTGTGGGGGTCAGGGGTTTACATGAGCACAGGATTGAGTCGTGGCAGGCCAGAGTAGTCTTGGAAAAGGCAACATTTGGGTGTGAAAACAGGGAATACCTATTCCCTTTAAGGCTGCCAGTTTCCAGGCTTGAGGCTGGGGCCTTTGCTCGGGAACCACCCTCTTCTACCCAGTATTTCTTTGCCTCCTGTCCATATCAATAATAATAAGATATTCATAGAAATGAAGAAAACAACTTTTACAAAACCGATAGTTAATGATATTCACTTGATCACTTATTTTTCATAGAAATGCTACTTCCAGCAGTATGAAGGAGTAGGTACTAGCAAGAAGGTGGCATCAGTTTATAAAGAAAACACTGACAGCCAACCTGTCAATATCAACAGTGGCAGCTAGAAGACAATGGGATAATATTTTCAAAATGCTGACAGACAATGTCCACATAAAGCTGTGTGGTCACTCACTATAATACTGTGAAATACCTTCCAAAATATTGACAACAATAAGGACAGTTTTGAATAAAAACAGAGACTAAAAGGAAATTCTAAAGCATTCAGCTAAAAGATTCCAACATATTATTGCTTGAGTCAAAAACAGAACCCAAAATGATGATCTGAAATGTAATATGGAATAATGACTAAAACAGGGCATTTTATAAAAGCATGCACACATTTTCTTCTTAAAATACTAGTAATATGCTTTGATTTATAGGATTTTTATACAGTGATAGAGCTGAAATATTAGACTATAATAACATTTAAATTCAGAGAGGACATTGGGAGTTAGTTTCTAATGTCCTTATATTGTTTGTCTATGACTTTGTTAATTATACTTATTTTTTTAAAAATTAAGAATAACTGCTGAAAGAACAGAGGTTCAATGTATAATTTCCCAAACAAGCCAAATGGGAATAGAATGTGTAAGACAGCAAGCAAACAAAAAAGTGTTTCTTTTCTTTCTTTTGAGACAGAGTCTCATTCTCGCCCAGGCTGGAGTGCAGTGGCGCGATCTCTGCTCACTGCAACCTTTGCCTCCTGGATTCAAGGAATTCTCTGGCCTCAGCCTCCCCAGTAGCTGGGATTACAGGTGTATGCCACCGTGCCTGGGCTAATTTTTGTATTTTTAGTGGAGACAGCGTTTCACCCTGTTGGCCAGGCTGGTCTCAAATTCCTGACCCCAGATGATCTGCCCACCTCTGCCTCCCAAAGTGCTGGGATTACAGGCATGAGCCACCACACCCAGCCACAAAAAAGTATTTCTGTCTCATTTTTTAGAAATCAGAATTGAGAACAAATAAACAAAAAGGACAAACAGAAACATAAGATAAAAAATAAGAAAAGGAATAAGATAAGAATAAAGCCAAGTATCACTAGTTATAATCCATGTAAATGAATGTGGAAGGCACAATTCTGCCTGGTCCCTAAGAGTTCCTGTGTGCTTCAGTCTAGAGTGCATGTTTTGCATCATCGCTGGAATTGTGAATTTGATGGATTTTACTCCTGTGATTAGGTTGTGTCCTGTGGCACAATTGTCTTTAAAAAGGGAGATTGTCCCAGTGGACCTGATCTTATCACAGGAGTCTTTTAAGGGAAGAGAGTTTTCTCAGGCTGATCCTAGAAAGGCATATCTGAGAGACTACCACATTGCAAGGACCTGAGAGTAGCCACTAAAAGCTGAAAACAGTCCCAGCTAAAAACTGAAAGGCATCTGGGACCTCAGTCCTACAGCCACAAGGAAATGAGTTCAGCCAATAATCCGTGGTGGTGTGAAGGTGAATCTTTGCTAGTTGAACCTCCAGATGAAGACTCAGCAAGCTAAAACCTTATTTTTTTTTCTATTTTAGCTGAGTATAGCACCCAGCTAAAATGTGCTGGATTCCTGACTCACAAAAACTGAGAATAATACATTGTCTTGTTTTAAGTCAGTATGTTTGCAGTAATTTGTCATGCAACAATAGAAAACTAGTGTAACAATCTAATTCCAAAAGCCAAAAGACAGAGACTCTGAGTTTGGATTTAAAAGTGTAGTCATATGTGGCTTACACCCCTAAACATGAAAACAAAGGTTGAAAATAAGGAATAGTAACAGATTTGCCCTGGAAATACAGCCATTTTATTTCAGATCATTCAGATTTTAGCACAGAAAACAACTGGGTGAAGATAGTTTTACTAGTTTATCAGGACGGTATAATAATACTAAACCTGTAAGCAATTTTTAAAATAGCATGAAAATATATAAAGTACAATTGATCAAACATAAGACGTTAAAAAGTCATCTACTACAGAGGTAGATTTTAATACACCTTTATCAATTATTTTTGTCAAGCAGGAAAAGCTAGTAAATATTAACGATTTGTACAACACAAATAGGGTAAATGGAATAAACATATATAGATTCCTGCATCTAACAGTTTAGAAAGTAGGCATTCTTTCAAGGACATGAGTAATTGCAAAAATGTATCACACAACATAAAACAAAGCAAGCTTCATCAAATTTCTGAAAATTTCTGTCACAAAAACCATGTTTTCTAACCACTACACTTAATTGGAAGACAGTAAAATTAAAAAATACATTTTGAGATTTGACATTTTTATAAGTTACCCATGAGTCAGTCAAAAAATCATGATGGAAATTTTCAAAAATATTAGAACTGTATAATAATGAAAATAAATTTGTAGGAAGCTGTCAAACTGGTCTTTGTAACCTTAAGAGAGAATAAATGTATATATTAGAAAAGACAGAAAGCTCACCATGGGAGTTCATGTTATTATGCTTGCTAACTTATATTAATTGTATTCTTTTGTATATTTCAAATATTACAAAAGTAAATCTGTTCAATTTCTTTTTTTTAGTATTGATTGGCAAGTGATCTTCCTAATTTGGCAATAACTACTGCATTCTTTTCACTTAAGTATTCTTTTGCACATGATATATGAAAACCTAAGAGGACCAATGTTGAAACATAATTGTAAACCGTACTCAAATTATTCTTGATTATATTTTTATATCTCATAATTGAAATACCTATTTAAAATATGGTATTTAGTAATGACTAGATACTTGCAACTTTGTAAGGGCAAAGAGCTATAATTCTTAAAATTTCTCTTTGGTTAATATCTAATCCAAAAAACATATTAGTGAGATTTACTTAAAACCTATCAGTGAAAATTTCAGTATCGAGCAAAATGTCAATTCTGAAGAAAATATTATTTTCAAGGTGGTGATCAGTTGGCCCATGTTTCTTAGTTTCAGTCACTTGAACTGGGAATAGTTAATGGTATCACTCAAGGTAAGCCATCTGCCAAAGCGGAGGGTGGTATAATAGGGCGTGCTTGTGTGAGCCTCAAGCCTGTATGACTATTTACCACACGTTAGTGTTAAGTGCTCTTTGCTGAAGAAAACACAAGTCGATTATTGGATTGATTCTAATTTAGAATAGACTGACATCACTGCAGTGACATTTTCCTGAATAACTGAGTTTATCAAGACTGAATTTATTGTAAAAAGGGCATCATGTGATTTATTTTACATGGGTCTATGGCTGCTAGTAAGATTCACTAATTGATTTATAATCTTTTCTAATTTATGGTAGTGCATAATTGCTTAAAGGTATTGAACAGGCATGAAATGTTTCACAGGGGAAGTGTCTCCACCGCCTTGCCCACCTCAGCCCAGCTTTCTCTTCTGATAATGCAAATGATTTACCTATATAGAACTATTTATTTTCTCCATAAAAAGCAATATATTTAGTGTCCATAAAATAGTTCCAAGGTCAAATACTCAGACAATCCATAAATACCTTATCTGAAATCATCACAGTATGAGCAAAGCTCTGTAATAAAAATTCAGAACTGCTACTTCCTTAATAAGTAGTACACAGCTCCGAAGGCTGTGTTTGACCTCATCAGAATTCTCCCCCGTTGAACAGTCCTCGACCTTGCCTCTTCCATTGCCATTATAGCCTTTGGTTCCCTTCCTTGCTTTTTTTAAGCAAGTTCACTTGTATTCATTTGCATTTTTAATGAGTTATTTGCTTCAACGCTTTTTTTTTTTTGAGTAGTGCCATATGTTTACTATTTAAATTGTAAATTCTGAGTGCCTTCTTAATTTAAACACTATTATAGGACTTTTGAATACATCATCAACATTAATTATTTTTAGATATTTTAAAAATTAATACATATTACAGATATTTTGTAGCTTGACATTTTCTTTTCCCTGAGAACAGTATTAAATCTTTTTATAGCATATCTTTTTTTACCTGGAACAGAAGTTAAACACAGTCAAGTTCGTGTGTTGTTATTTTTTAA
This sequence comes from Theropithecus gelada, assembly GCF_003255815.1. Lineage (NCBI taxonomy): Eukaryota > Metazoa > Chordata > Mammalia > Primates > Cercopithecidae > Theropithecus > Theropithecus gelada. The sequence goes on along the minus strand of NC_037685.1, from coordinate 13,011,699 downwards.
ATGAAATGGTTCACTAAAGAGACTGAGCAAAGGTCTATGTAGTTTTTAGAAAAAATCCACAAAAACAAATATGAACACAGAGAAAGAATAATAAAATTGGATTTTAATAACTCATTTCTGAGTGCTTTGATTATAAAGTGTAGTTTTGGTCATTTAGAGCATTACTATCTACGTTGCTTTTAAGCTGTGGTTTTAAACAGTAAAGACACAACAACCATACCAAAACTAAACAAAAAATTGATGAACCGGATTTTGAGAATTATCATCTCTGTAAAATCAGTCTCGTGATGAAATGATTGAAATCTCAAGCCATATTTAAGAAAGTTTTGTCTCTTCAGTTGTCTGGCAGATGATATTCATGGTTCATTTTATGTTTATGGTTATTCACCCTTTTGTTTATTAAAAATAAAGGTTGAGTTTACTATAAGTGATTTCTCTGAATTCTTATTGAAGTCCTCATTTAATGGAAGCAGAGGTGAGAGCAAAACTGGTCAAATAAATCATCAATTATGTTGTTTTAACAGGTCATAATCAAATGGCTAACAAAGCTAATCGTTTACATCAGTTGTTGAATCTGTTAGAATATTCTGTGGTACAATTATGTGATTAATTTTCCATCTTTGATTTTAATGTGATTCAGCTTACATTTATTTTCTCTCTCTGTCACTCTCTCTCTGTCTCTCTATGTATATGTGTATATATATATATATAAATAAAGAGTCTTTCTTTAGTCTTTAAACCCATTAAAATATGGAAGGTGAAATGGTCAATGCACTAACCAAAAGATGTAACCAAGAAAGATGAGCAAATAGGAGAAAGAGAGGCAGCTAACAGCACCAGTCTCATTTCACTCATTTAGTCCACAAACATTCCAGGTGTTTGGAATGTAGCAGTGGTCAAAATAAGGTCTCTGCTCTCATGAAGGTTCACTCATGTCTTCTGCGTCTGATACTTCTGGTTTGCACAGCTGAGCCTAGAGACTTCCACTTCTAAAAGCTTGGCTCTGCTTTTGAGAATATTCTTAAAATATGTCAGACAGTACTTCAGCTTTCCATTGCTCATTCTGCTTACCGCTGACATACAACACATATGAGACTGTCTTAGCCAAGTGAGGTATTAAAAAATTTTAAGAGCAGGTAGAGCAAGGACCGATCAGTTAGAATAGATTCTGGCACCAAAGAACTGGATTCTGCACTCATCAAGAGCTTGTGATTCGTGATGACCAGTGGCTTCCTAGGTGCTCCCAGATTTACTCTCTTTCCTTCTCATCAGTGGCGTCTGACCCAAGTTCCCTGTTCTGTGGTGGGCAGTGGTCGCGTTTCCTGCTGGGTTTCTATCTCACTGTCTTCCCATTGCCAGTTCTCATGTGAGGGGCCATCCACCTTATATTCTGCCCTCAGATATGGCACTGAGGAGTTATAGTAATCCATATACTGTCTAACCATCTTTAAAATCCTGAGCATTCAAAATAGTGCATGAAACTAATACTTTGATTTTTTTCATTCCTTTTAAAAATATATATTCATATTGAAAGGGATTTGAAAAACTAAAGGAAGAATTTTGGCCCCTAAATCAGTTTACCCAGGGTGAGAGTGGGTGGTGCTGACATGTAGGTGTGTAGATTAAATTTTGAAATATATTTGCATTGCAAATGGCCAGACACACAGAAAAATCCAGACTAAAAATCAAATCATCCGCCATGAACAGGATGTGTCAGAATCCCTTCCCTTTTATATGAGACACAGGACCCAAGCACATAGCCTTCTTCCACCCTCAGGGAAATAGCTTACAAGGAAAATTAGAAGTTTCTCTAGCCCACTTTGATTCAAGCCTTAATATGATCATTTCCACGAACTCCACAAAAACAACATTCTAGTCTTTTCAGGCAAGTGGACCAATAAAAAATATAGAATTTTGTCTTATTCATTTGGCAAAATTTATTGAATGTAATTCAAAACTACAAGGAGCTTGCCGTCTTATAAGAGAGATATACGCAGGCAGATAACTTTAATACAGCTTGGGAAGCGGAAAAATTTGGATGGACACAATGTGTTACGGGATTCTGGAGGAAAGCTAACCAGCCTAGAGTGAGTATCAGGATGCATCATGGAAGACAGGGAATGTCTGAACTGCATCCTGAAGATGTGTTAGCAATTAAGAAATAGTTGGATGTGAAGGAAAAGTGGTTGGGAGAAAATTGTGTTTAGAGATAGCAAATGTGTGAAGGGCCCAGAAGTGTCAGGAATGTGGGGAAACTATGTACACTTTGGAGGCAAGTGGAGTGGGACTGGACTCCGTTTGTACCGTGTTCAGGAACTTAGAATGTGTACGCCTGCTGATGACTTAGCCTGCATTTTCTCCCCGCTCAGTTTACATTTCTTTTTCTCTTTCATAGTCTCTTTTCCAGTCTCTTAACAATTATGTCAGTTAGTGTATGGTACAGGAAACACGAACCACTCTAGGTATTTCAGGAGAACAGGAATTTAGTATAGAGAATGCTCACATATTCATTGAAGAGAACGAGGAATGGAAGTCAGGTCTGCCTCCCCACCATCGATTTCAGGACCCGCCACCATAGCTGTGAAGCAGAGACAGAGAAGCAGCTGCTGCTGTTGCCAGTACTGCAGCTGACACAACTGCCTCCCCCACAGATTAGTGACTCTGCAACGCTGAATGTTGTTGCCAGCAACCAGACCAGCAAGATGACCTCCCTCTCATTTCCTCCTTCTGACTGTTAAATGAGGGCATCTCACTGGCAGAATATAGAACCTTAATGTTGAGGATCTCCATGCTTCAGGGAGATAATTAGAAAGCAGTGGCAATGGATGACAAGCAACAACTCGTACTTTGTACTTATTTATATGTTGCATATGTAAAAATGTTAAATTTGACTCCTCCCCTCCCCCGCTGCCCTACTGATCCCAGTTTCACCAAAGAAACTATCTGGTGACCAAAAAAAAAGTCCAAGGAAGTCAACAAGGGATTAAAAAGAAATCTGGAGAGTAGAAGACCCCTGGCTGGTCCAGAGAGGAAAGGAATATATTTGAAAGACAAAAGAGATGACAAGGCTTAAAGGGAAATCTTTATTATAGCTAATTTGAGTTTGTTGTCAATGATTATCCCTCCATCCCAATTTCCACTTTAACCTTCTGTTTTTCTTGACTTCAGCCTCACCAGGTCTCTGAAGGCAAATGTTCTAGCATTATGGATATCATAAAGCTGAATGACTGTCTAGGTGTGAGGACACAACTATTCCTTAAGAATGTATTTAAAACAACCATCTAAACACACACACAAACACACACATGCACACCCCTGTGGCAGTTACCTTTAGTACTTTTTAAGATTTTCTTATCTCCGTGTCAGAATAAATACCAAGGCTTGGACTTCAAAGAAGGAAATGTTTGAAAAGTGCTAACTGTAGAAACCAACCAAAGTTGTGTTGGCATGTATTTTTAAATGTTACTGTAAAAATCAGCTAGATACTGTGCACATTGCTCAAATCATATAAGTAAAATGTTATTGCAGCATAGTACTTGGGCATCTGGTAAATCTTCAGCTTGCTGACAGGTTTTGTTTTGTTTTGTTTGCCAAATGGGAAATGAAGCAATGAGGGAAAACTGATGCTGTGCTCTGATTATGTTCTGAATAAGAAGGCAGAACTGCTTGATGACATCACAGTGATGGCAACCTGGGGAAAATGAGAATTTATACTGGAGTTTGTAAAAGTAAGAAAAGCAATGTTAGATATAGAATGGAGAGGTGAACCTTAAGAAAGCTGACTTACAATGCCTTAAATGGCAGAAAAGTTCTTTTGGTTCAACATAAATGAGAGATTCAAAGAATGTTCTAACTGGGTAGTTGAACTCGTATAAACAAGCTAGACATGAATACCATGTCAAGAAAGAATCAGTGTGATTCTTTGTGTGATTCTTCTGATTTTGAAAGAATCAGTGTGATTCTTCTGATTTTGAAAGAATCAGTGTGATTCTCAGTGTGATTCTTCTGATTTTGAACTACAAGGACAGGTTAGCCAGGGCCAGAGAACTGTTCAATACTTGTTTTGTCAAAGGAGAGAGCAACCTCCTAACATTTAGAAAGGGAGACAAATTTACTTAAGAGGAAATTAAAGCCTTCAATAGAAGAGAAATTGATCAGCGATCATCTGATTTGTCACTTTGTCATTGAGTCCATTTCTTCATTTAACAACTATTAAGGAGTGTAATTACAAGTTACCAGGAACTATGTTATATGCTGAGTATATTACATATATGTTATAGATAAGGATATAGATGTAATTTATCTATGTACTTGCAGAATAATTATAGAAAATCTAGGAGAAATCAAAGAGAAATAAGGGGACTGGGCCAGATATGTCTACGATTTTCAAAATGTAAAATTAAACCCTGAAAAATATATATTGCTATACTTGTTGGAATTTACAATGTATTGTTAAATGCAATAGTTTAGATAGGTAGGAAAATAATACTAATGTTCATATAAACTTACATGTGTTTCCTAAGAAGAAATCACAACAAATGTATTTTTTAGTTTCTAGACATTGAAAAATACCATCAATATAATTTGGCATGATTTTAGCAAGATATTTCTCTTTTTCTTACAGTCGTTTTCGATGAACAAAAGAGAAAACTTACTCTGAATAATAGTGCATCTAGATAATAACTTTATTCTTCACAAAATACATACATAATGTTGTTTAATGAATTAAAGTTTACCTGCAGAAAGGTCTAAATTAAGGACATTTTTTGTTTTTGTAATTTTTAAAAAATTGTATAACACGTGGAGAGATGTACAGATTATAAGTACAGTTTACAAATATTTCACAAAGTGAACACAGATACATGTAAGTAACAGTCAGATAAAGAAATAATAATTTATATGTCCCATTGATGTCTCATCCCATTTTCAAGAGTAATGATTATCCTTTTAAAAATATGACTTCAAAAACTATGGATTTGTTTTGCCTGTTGGTAAATTTAGGCAGGTTTTGATAACAAGTATGCTAGCTTCATAAAGGTTATTCACCATGTGTTTCTTCTTTTTTTTGTTCCATGGGAGAGTTTGTGTCAGATTTGGGTGATTTATTTGGTAAGTGTTTGAAACAATTCATGAAGCAAACTTATTAAACAATTCTATTTTTTAGAATTTAAAAATTTATTAGAATGAACCTGTTCATAACAATCTTACTGTTTTTAGGCGAGGCATAGTAGCTCACGCCTATAATCCCAGCACTTTGGGAGGCCGAGGCGGGCAGATCATGAGGTTGGGAGTTTCAGAGACCAGCCTGGCCAATATGGTGAAACCCCATCTCTACTAAAAATACAAACATTAGCTGGGCATGGTGGTGCACGCCTGTAGTCCCAGCTACTTGGGATGCTGAGGCAGAAAAATCACTTGAATCCGGGAGGCGGAGATTGTGGTAAGCGGAGATTGTGCCACTGGACTCCAGCCTGAGTGACACAGTGAGACTCTGTCTCAAAAACAAAAAACAAACAAACAAAAATCTTAATATTTTTATAATGTCTGTAGGCTTTGTACTGAAATCCCGCCCCCCGCCTTTTTTTTTTTTTTTTTTTTTTTT